>NW_028261386.1:25203708-25503708 GCF_051295495.1 Thamnophis sirtalis | reverse complement strand
CATCCTTCAGGGTCTCATAGTCATTTTCTTGCAGATATTTCATTATCAAACTAGGTAACATCATCAGTACTAGTAGGTGCTAGGATTGGGTGGGATTTGTTCTCATTTTTTATATACTACTACTGACTTGCCCTGTTGGTGGGAATGGTCTTGGTGGTTCCTCAATTGGACTGTTTACTGTTAGCTTGTTTTTCTGAGTTCCTTGATTGGAATATTGTTTGCTTCTTGGTTTTTGGTCTAATGGCGATCTAATCTTTTTCCTATGGTCAAAGGACTGTAGCTGTATATACCTCCCCCCTTTAAAAAAAACTTGGCTTCCTGTTAAAAGTATAAAGTGCAAAGGAAAGTGTGTATGTCTACACTATTTAGAGTAGAGAAAATGCACTTTAAAGAGCACTTCCGAATTTTAAAGAACAAAAAATATTGTACAACAAAAATGTATGGCAGGCCTATTATTTCAGTCCATCCCTTGTGAAAGGCACACACTTTGCCAATCGTTGCTAAGCTACAATTCCCAACAGTTGCAGTTGGCATGCAAGGATGAGAGATGCTAGTGTTGTAAAATTTATGGACTCCATCTCAATTTGGTAATGTGGCACTTCAATGACAGCCTGAGAAAAGCAACAAACAAATCATCAAAGCCACCTAAGGAATGTAGCCTTCAATGGGAGAAGACCAGTGAGTATCCCAGTTTGAAACCAGATCAAATGTGGAAGCCAGCCGATCGGTGAAAATTGTAAAACTGACTTAGCTCAACAATAACAAGTGAGAGCACTGGTAAATGCTGAGAGTAAAATAAACTGCTACATTATTGGACTCTGTTACATTTGTACAGAAAAGGACTGCAAAAAATAGCATTTTGTTGGAGGCATAATAAGTACAATGCTTATTTAAACTATATGTTTCAAAATGTCCTATTCTTACCACGTTTCGGGGGGGGGGAAGCAGCAGATTATACAAATACTGTATGATTGTGACATAAAAGCTAACATTTTCAGAAGTCTTTTGAACAACTTACCTAATACGTGGGATCTGACAACCAGACATTGTAAATAGATTTCCTTGCCCTTACTGTAGCTAAAACACTGATATTGCAGAACTGGGAAGATAAATGTATGTCTCTATTTATTCAATGGATTGAAGACCTGACTCCACTTGCCATTTATGAGAGGATTGCATAGAGACATAGACTTTGTATAGACAAGTATAATAAAACACGGGACTCATTTATACAGAACTGATAACCTGGCATTGCCCGGGTATTTATTTATAGGGGGAAAATGTCCAGACCAAATATAATTTCTAATGTTGGATTTTCCAGAGGGAGCCCTGTTGTGGAGTAATGTGAAGCCATTACCATGGCAACGCCACTGCGTGGTGCCATAGAAGCCATTTTAAGGCACAACAGGCTGCATGTTAACAGAACATATACCCCAAGGGGTGTCAGGGATAGCAGTTATAGCAATAGCAGTTAGACTTATATACCGCTTCATAGGGCTTTCAGCCCTCTCTAAGCAGTTTACAGAGTCAGCATATTGCCCCCACAGTCTGGGTCCTCATTTCACCCACCTCGGAAGGATGGAAGGCTGAGTCAACCTTGAGCCGGTGAGATTAGAACCGCTGAACTGCAGATAACAGTCAGCTGAAGTGGCCTGCAGTACTGCACCCTAACCACTGCGCCACCTCCTCTTACCCCCACACTATTTTTTTTTCCAGAGAGTAAATCATCTATGTACCAAGTTTGGTTGAAATTGCTCGAGGCGTTCCAGAGTTATGCTAGAACATACATACATACAGCCATTTTTATATACATAGATACAGTAGATTAAAAAAAGATAATCATATAAATGCATTTTAATGTATATACATATTTCTATGACATTTGCAATAGATAAGTATATATAGGACTGTAAATCTTTATTGACATTTTTTCTTTGTCATATTTCTTTCAGCTTTTTTTTTAGAATATAGTATGTGTTCATTTTGTCCTTCTCTTTAATCATGTAGGTAGCACACACTGATTGAAAACTTTTCTCTTCAGGCATAGGGGGAAGTTGTTATTGAAAATAATGCTTAGCTTATAGAATGCCTGTCAACCACATTTAAATATATACATTTACTGGATATACAGTAGCGTATGCAAGTGTATGTCCTGTGGGTAGAAAATAGCATCTTAATATTTTCTTGGCATATGCTGTTCTCAAAAACACAACCAGTATGCATATTTTCTATCAAGACCAGTTGATAGAAGGCAAGACAAAAACGAATAAATTTGCTTGTTGACTTTTCATTGGTATCTGATTAGCTAATATGGGATCAGAATATGGGATAAGCTAGACTTTGGTCTGACTGAATAGAGTTCTTTGAAAATAAGTAACTTCTTAATATACTGCCCAATTCCCAGCAACTCTGAGCAATTTACAAATGATTTAAAAAATGAAACAAGACAATAAAAGTAATAAGAAATAAAAAATGGATACAGATGGCAGAATAACAAACCAGGAGAATAAAACCGATCTAGCTTAAAAGGAGGCTTCAGTCACTCCACCAAAGGCCCAGGTGAAGAGCTGGGTCTTCGAGCACTCTCAAAAGATCAGCAGGCTGGCAGATCTTGGGGAAGACCTCATTCCAAAGGACAGTGCTGCAACATAGAAGGTGCACTTCCAAAGTCCCAAGAGATGGTATTGCTTAATTGAAGGAACTAACTGCAAAATTCCAATTTTAAATTAACATTTTGTCCTTAAATCCTCCAAGGCAAGACATTGAATAATGAATATGAATAAATAGTCCAATTATATTTCAATACTAGGTTAAAAACATCAGGGCATAAAGTTCTTTGTATAGATTACAGCAAAAATGGATAGTCATCTTCTAAGGGTGTGATGGTGAACCTATGGCACGAGTGCCCAAAATGGCACCCAAAACCATGTCGCCCGGCCCATGCAGCCTTGCCTGTTAGCCTTCCGGGTTTCTGGCATGCATGTGTGTGCAATGATCAGCTGTCCTTTGCATGCGTGGCAGTGCTGAAAACTGGTGTGCGCATGCACACTGGCCAGCTGATTGTTGGGTGTGCATGCGAGCCAGAACCCGGAAGTTTGGTTTTTCCGCAGTGTGGCCCCTTTTGGCACTCAGTGCTGAAACGTTTCGCCATCACTGTTCACAGGAATGCTATACAGGCATACAAATATTTTAAAAGACTCATTACAGTAATTTAATATAGCAATGCATTGTGAGAAGTGCAAAGTAAATCTAACTTTAATTACTATAACCAACATTATTATTTATATATCAGAAGTAGTACCTGAAATATAGGTGGAATAGGTAGGAAAGAACAAAATATATTTATACCTTTTAAAATTGAATGGAAAAAGAAAATAACTGCACAATCCTTATTTCTTTATTCCTACCATAGTAGTTATCTGTCTTCCACTTAAAATGTTTGGGGACGTCTTCTTTTTTCTTTCTTTAATTGCTCACTTGCTACATTGCCTGTGCCTTGCATTTAAAAAAAAATTATCACTGCCAGCACTGTTCTATTGATTATTCTTTGTTTTATATGTGCTTCACAACTCTTATCTTGTGGCCTTCTAAATAGACATATTTAGTGATAAGAAACCTTGCATTTCTAGGTAAGAATTACAGTCCAGGGTCTCCAGATTTTGAACCTAAACTTGCAGGACTCCATTAAAAGTTTACTGTTACTTGAAGTTGATTCTCTTGGCTCCTCTCTGGAAAATGTGAGTGGTTTCTTGGTGGCTTAGTATGTCTGTTGAACCCAGTTAGAGCAGATTATAAATCATGATTTACTCTTCAGACTGTTATGTAACTCCACAGTATACACTATGTTGTACCCAACATCTAGATGCAAAACAGTCACAAAACAAGTGACTGTGGGTGGTGGACAACAAAGTTAAAACAATAGACACCTAAAAAAATTATCATCAGTACTATTTTTTAAAAAAATTAAAAGCTGTAACAACAAAGCTAAGAAAAAAATTGGTAACAAAGGAATGTGAATAATAATGGAGCCATCTGTCTAGTTCACCAGTCCCTTGGACACCTCCATAGGATTTATTAGGTTTAAATTCCATCTTTCTTTTGAGCTCAAAACATCTTACCTATAGTTCTTCCTTCATGACATCTCCCTAACAGCAATCCTGCAAGGTATATTAGATGGAGAGAACAACTGGGTCCAAAACCACATTGTGAGTTTCAATGGTTAGGGTTGGCTGTGAAGTTGGATCTCTCTAGTCTAACACATTAACTGCTAACAACAGTCGATTCTGGAATATCTGATAACAATGGCACATTTTGAGGGCTATATCAGCTATATCAAAGCAGAATTGGCTTTGCAATGCAGAGCTTGTAGGAAGTCAACATTCCGCTGGCAGAAATTCATGACTCACACTGCCTTTTGAACAATTCTGTTTCAAGAGAAGCTGCTATTTAACAAACAAACTGGCAACATGGTGCTTTGAGGGGAAACTGGTACCCTGTAGAAGAGAAGAAGGAAAACAAACTCTTTTTCAGGTTCAATCCTACTTAATTCACTAAAACTACTGGATGTGCAAAAGGATTGCAAGAATCTGCAAAGACTGAATGAGTTCACATCAGTCCTGGAATGCATTTTAAAATTGAATTTCTGAAATTTGTTCCTTCTCTCTCACCAACATCAGTTTGTTTAGTTTCAGGAATGCATGGTCATGGGGAAAACTTCCTGGTTGCAAAATTGGCAACTTGATATTAATAAGGAACTGAATTGCAAATTAATTCAAATGAATGAGAAAATTCAACGGGAGGGTGCCAGCAATATTTGACTTGAAAAACATAGGATCAGAATATACGATCAATGGAAATAACAGATTCAGAATATTTATTTATTCTCATACAAAAGAGAAGCTGGAGGATTTAAAACAAGAGATATCTAGAAAAATTGAAGTGAAAAAAAAGCTCCTTAAGCTTCTAAGAGAAAAAAAGTAGAAGTGAATTTCAAAGCAAGCAACCTGACAACTAGGACAAAGGATAAAAGCCTTGAGTAACAAGAAGAATGTATGATGACAACTGAATGCAGATATATGACATTAAGTAAGACAGGTTGATGAAAGATATTTCAATCAAGAATGTCAACAAATAACATGAAAAGAAAGTGCTTTTTATGAAGATCAAGGATATCACAGAAATACTGAAGATGATAATAATAGAATTTTTAGGCAAGTGAGGTAAAAAAGAGAAGACAATGAGACTATACTGACAGAGTTCATTAATGGAATTGGGTGTCTGTGTGTCAAGTCGAGATGTTGGCCATGACAATTTGATTGAAGTCCCAAAATAATCATGGATATTACCCATAAAAAACAGGCAAAGCTTCAGTCACACTTCAGTCACAGAGAAAATGGCACTGAACTGTTTAAAGCTACAGAATAGCCAATTAAACTGATAAGAACTCTATGTCAACAAATATAGAACCAATCCGTATGGCAGAAAAGTTGGAAAAGACTGATATATATTCCTTAATTCAAAAGAGGATGGAAGCAAAAGTACACATTACTGTCTTTTATTCTAATTCTTCAAACAGATAAAATTTTGCTTCAGATTTTATAAATTAGAGCCATACTTGGAGAGAGACATTAAAAGATGAGATCCTAGACTCTTCTTTGGTGCCATTCTGGAATGCCATCCCTCCCATCTGGTTCAAACCTTGCAATTCTTTAGCAAAACTCTAAAACTGATTTTCAAACAGGCAAGAGAAAGAAGGATTTATGATCCTTGGGGGAATGGACTGTTGGTATTCACCATAAGTGAATTTTTCTCCTTAGTACGCTATATGTGTCTTTATGGTTTTATACTATATTCTTTCAATGCTGCTTTAGTTCTGTAGGCCACCAAGAGCCTTTGAACCTGGCTGCCTATATAGGTAGTTTTCTACTTATGACTAGTCATAAAATTAAGTCCGGTCACACAGATTCCTGACTTAAAAATCCAATGATTTAAGATTGAAATTCTGGGATCCACTGTGCTCATAAGGCGAAAACTATTTGTCGTAAATAAATAAACAAACATATAAATAAATATATGTCAACTAGACAGTTAGGTTCCAAAAAACACACAGATACATGAAATGATAAAACAAAAAGAGTAAGATAATTTCAGAATAAAGTTCACCTTACCCTTTTTTTCTTATCTCTGAGAGTAGGACAAGAATTAATGAGTAAAAGCTTTAAAAAGAGAGATCCACATTTAAAATTAAGAGGAATTTCCTGTCTGTGTGAGAGAGCTATTAAGGAATGGAACAGCCCGTTGCCTGCAGTTGGATGGTCATTTGTCTGGGACTGTCCTGGGCAGAGGATTGGATTAGATTAGAAGACCTCCAATGTCACTTCCAACCCTACACATCTATTATTGTGACTACAGCAAGGTCTTTGATCACATAGATTATGCCAGGAAATGGAATATATTAGGATTAATAGGCCTGCCTCAAGACCTAAATATACTTCCAAGGAAATTTTAGAATGAGTAAGAAGATACTGAAAGAACTGAGTTTGAAGAAATGGTATACAATAAGGAAGATGATGACACAAGGAAGCATAAAATGTCCTAAGAATGGCAGGACTGAAGGGGTGAGAACGAATAAAAATGGAGATTGAAATTTAACTGAAAGTACTATAAAGAAAACAAATGTGTTATGAAGGCAAACATGGGAAGAGAAAATTTGATTTAAATAAGAATACAGAGATAATGTCAAACAGAATGATTACTGAATTTACCACTGATGATGAATAAGTAATGATGTTAATATAATTTTCAAGGCCAGATAAAGATGGACACTGGACTAGAGAAGTAAAGAGATTAATCCTAGAAGAGAAAGTAACAATAACTTAGACACGTTCATGAAGGATATTTCCATGACAATCAAGATCATAGTAATTAAATAATGGCTTGTCCCACTATAATGTATAATTGTGAAACTTATTTGCTAAGAAAGGAATAATCATGAATTATATATTTTGAATTACAGACATGGAGATAGTTATTAAAAGAAGTGTGCTGCAAGAAGTCTTGAAAGAAATAAAACCGACTTCTTTGAAGAACAAATGGAAGACTGTATAAATTAATTAATTGAATGAATAATTAAACATTAGGGGGGAAAAACCTTGTTTATGTTAGAGAGGTAATGGCATAGAAAAAAAGATTATACTTGGCAAGTTTGAAGGAAACTAGAAGAGATAAAGTGAATGACCAGAATTATGGAGTTGAAATATCTTTGAAAGGGCAATAAATTATCACTGGAAGCAGTTGAGATGGCATGTTTATAACTGCCATAGGTTGGATCTGATTTGAGAGCACTTAAATTCCTACTGGTATCAATTTATTTTCAATTGCTATGCAGTATTGGTGATATAATGGCTTGGATGTTTCTTTTTAACAAATTATCATTCCTCATGTTCTTTCACATTTCAGTAATATTGTAGTAATACAATACAATACAATACAATACAATACAATACAATACAATACAATACAATACAATAACAGAGTTGGAAGGGATCTTGGAGGTCTTCTAGTCCAACCCCCTGCCTAGGCAGGAAACCCTATACCATTTCAGACAAATGATTATCCAACATCTTCTTAAAGACTTCCAGGGTTGGGGCATTCACAACTTCTGGAGGCAAACTGTTCCACTGATTAATTATTCTGACTGTCAGGAAATTTCTCCTCAGTTCTAAGTTGCTTCTCTCCTTGCTTAGTTTCCACCCATTGCTTCTTGTCCTGCCCTCAGGTGCGTTAGAGAATAGTTTGACTCCCTCTTCTTTATGGCAATCCCTGATATTGGAACACTGCTATCATGTCTCCCTTAGTCCTTCTTTTCATTAAACTAGACCTACCCAGTTCCTGCAACCATTCTTCATATGTTTTAGCCTCCAGTCCCCTAATCATCTTTGTTGCTCTTCTCTGCATTCTTTCTAGAGTCTCCACATCTTTTTTACATCATGGAGACCAAAACTGAATGCAGTATTCCAAGTGTGGCCTTACAAGGCATAATAAAGTGGTATTAATACTTCACGTGATCTTGATTCTATCCCTGTTTATGTAGCCTAGAATTGTGTTGGCTTTTTTTGGCAGCTGCTGCACATTGCTGACTCATATTTAAATGGTTGTCCACTAGGACTCCAAGATCCCTCTCACAGTTACTACTATTGAGCAAAGTACCACTTACACTATACCTGTGCATTTCGTTTTTGTTGCCTAAATGTAGAACCTTACTTTTTTCACCATTGAATTCCATTTTGTTAGATAGTGCCCAATGTTCAAGTTTGTCAAGATCCTTCTGTATCTTAAGCCTATCTTCTGGAGTGTTGGCTATTCCTGCCATCTTGGTGTCATCTGCAAATTTGATGAGTTCCCCATTTATCCCCTCATCCAGATCATTGATGAAGATGTTGAAGAGTACTGGGCCTAAAACAGAGCCTTGGGGTACTCCACTGCATACCTCCCTCCAAGTAGGTGCAGTTCCATTGAGGACTACACGTTAAGTGCGGTTGGTCAGCCAGTTACAAATCCATCTGGTGGTGATGCTCTCTAACTCACATTTTTCTACTTTATCTAGTAGTAGGTTATGGTCTACTTTATCAAAAGCCTTGCTAAAGTCCAAGTAAATTATATTGACGGCATTCCTCTGGTCCACTAATTTTGTCACTTTGTCAAAGAATGCAATAAGATTAGTCTGGCATGATCTGTTTTTGACAACCCCATGTTGGCTTTTGGCTATTACTTTGTTTACTTCTAGGTGTTCGCTAATTCGTTGCTTGATTATCTTTTCCAGAATCTTCCCTGGTATTGAGGTCAGGCTGATAGGTCTATAGTTTCCTGGATCTATTTTTTTTCCTTTTTTGAAGATGGGAGCCACATCAGCTCTTTTCCAGTCCTCTGGCAGTTCCCCGGTGCTCCAGGATCTCTGAAAGATATAGTTCAGTGGTTCTGAGATCTCATCTGCCAGTTCCTTCAGAACCCTGGGGTGTAATTTGAACTCATCTAGGGTAAACAGGTGCTCACTTACCATTTTCTTCCCTCTTTCAACTTGTGTTCCTAATCTAATTTTGTGATGCTGTTTTTGATAGGTTGGATTGTTTTTTCCCTTTGTGTAAAAACAGATGCAAATAATGAGTTAAATAGTTCTGCTTTCTCCCTGTTGCTTGTCACCTTCTTGCCACTTTCTCCCAGCAATGGACAAATTGTTTCCTTAGCCTTTTTCTTGTTTTTAACATGTTGGAAGAAGCTTTTTTTGTTATTTTTTACTTTTGTGGCAAGCCTTTCTTCATTGTGAGCCTTAGCTTTCCCCATTTCATCTTTACAGGCTCGCGCTATTTGCTGATATTCTGCTTTAGTTATATCCTCCTCTTTCCACTTTTTATATTTATACTTTAATTTGTTATCTTTTGTGCTTGGAATGAGGAGAAGACTTTTTTTTTCCAGGACCATAATAATTAATGGGGGCCAGAGTGTAAATAAGGTTTTTGCACTCATGTCAAGTTGGAGGGAGACTGATGGGCTCATTTGATCTCAGCCAGTGGTGGGATTCAACCGGTGTAACTATCGGTTCGCTGAGCACGCATGAACTACCGGTTCGTGCGAATTGGTCTGAACCGGCTGAATCCCACCCCTGATCTCAGCATATTTCTTATGTTCCAAGACTGATAGCAAAGAAAATAATAACCAATCAGTTTCAATTTGTTTTATGAAAGTAAAGAATAGTAGTAATGGTGATGTGGAAAGGTCCTTATTCTTCCAGGGAAGAAATGGTGGACTGAAGATAGTTCCACTGAGAGTGGAATGATCGCAGTGGAATGAAGAATGGACTGACTTTGGGATTTCTCTCCAGACAAGAATTGGGATTGCCCACGAATGCTCCAGACAATTGCTTCTCACGAGGAGATCAGAAAATTGCACTCTCCAGAATTTAGAACTTAACTTAGCCAAAACTGCAGTGGAACATCTGGGTTCGCATACTTCCTCTCTTAGTCATTTCTGAATATTGCTTTTTAACTGTTTTTCCACTAATAAAAATTTTCTGATCATCAAGTAGTACAATATGCACCAAGCAAGTTTCCTTTAATCCTTATTGAGAGAAGTTTTAAAATGACTAAATTTGAAGAGATTAAAAAAAAATCTTTCCTCTTGTTTGTAATAAGTAGCAAAAGGATGATTAGAACATTGATTTTGGAAAGCTATAAACAGGCTAAGATTCCAGGTGGATTTGAAATAAGTTTCTGCAATTAGAGTTGGATTTGGGAAAATGCTGTTGTTTTGAATACTTAAAAGAATTGTAAGATGGGATTTTGAAGGTTGCACTAGGGGGAACTAGAACCAATTAAAGATTACAGTGAATGGAGAAGAGCACTTGCATTTGACTTACTAATAAAGAATAGAGCAAAATACTGAAGTATTGGACATATTAAAAGATGTTTATTATCAATTGACTTATAGGTTAATTTTTTAAAATGTGTGCCCTTGTAGACAGACTGTGTTTGGAAGATGGTGAGGAAGATGAGCAACCTTTATCAGATAGGACTGAGATTGATTTTAAAATAGATTTTAAAATGATGAGTTATGGTAATGATATGGAAGGAGATGCCACACTGGATATAAAATGAAACCAGCTTATGTCTCACACAAAATGTGACCTGAATAATCTATATGGAATTTACAAAAGAGATTTATTAAACCTATGAAGAATTTTATGAGAAGGAACAAAATGATAAAAAGAAATAAACTTTTAGGACATTATTTGAGGGTAGTAAACATCAAGATTGTTAAAAGGGAAGAAATATAAAAAGATCAAGATTACTAGAAATAAAATAACAGATTATTAAACTGGTTTATTTGATCAGGGTTAAAATATATTGTTATCTCCAGTAATCCTTAATAGACTTTTGCTGATAAGAGATGGTATTAAGAAACAAACATAGATATTTGTTCTGGGACAAATTACTGTTAACTGTTGAGTTGATTTGGGATAGATAAGAAGCCATGATAAGTTTTTTGTGAGTTGTATACAGTAATAGTTTGTTAACAGAGAGTTTTACATTTTTTGTTGCTGTATCTTTTAACTATTTTGTTATTAATATAGAAGATAGATGTCAAGTTAATAATTTGCAAATAGAATTAGAAGTTTAAAAATGGGGGGGGGCTTTTTCACAAGGGATGGGAAATTAATATTGTTGCAATATATTTATTAGTATTCAACTAGGGGAAACAATACACCATATTGCCAAAAGTATTCGCTCAGAATTGATTCTGATTATTTGGATGGGTGAGCAAATACTTTTGGCAATATAGTGTATGTGTTTATGTGTTTGTTTTTTTAATGCACCTTTTTTGTTTAATGTCCTGTATGTTTTGTTTTTATTTTGTGTTTAACTTTTATTCAATTTTTTTTGAGTTTTGTATTTTGTTTTAAATAAAATAAAATTACATGCAAAAATAACTTTTGCTGACTAGAACTGAATGACAAGGCTTTAAAAATGTTTTATAGATAAGATATGGGAAGAAGAGATTATTTGTTGTATTTTAAGCCAAGGTAATATGTTACTAAAATTGTTTAAACTTGCTGTGATGAAGTGATGTCATTTCTTTATATGTTTCTTTTTTTTCTTTTCTGTTGTTGGAAGAAGTGTCTATTTGGGTTCCAAGTGGGGAGAAAGACACTGGAAATATGGAGGCTGCTTGGAAGGATGTTTTAATGGTAAAGCAGAACCACCAAGCACATGTGATTCTGGGCAGCTGAACACATGGAGTGGAGAGATATATTTATACCCTCTCGAGCCTTGCCCTAGAGCTTCCTGTTCCTATGCAAGAAATGTATCCTATTGGTTGTCAGACTCTGAGGGGGCTATGTGGGGGTCCAGCTGAGGTTGTTTGAATTAAGGTTGGTTGAACCTTGCTGGGTGATGTAATGAAGGGCTTTGGGCAATTCCTATTGTGGCTGAGGGCCAATCCTACCTTTGTTGGGTCTTGGGTGGGGGTATTTGCTTATGAATAGACCTAGCCATCTCTTAAGTGCTGACATCTGCTGTGGGCTATTGAGGAGGGTGGGGGCTATTAAGAGTGATTCTGCTTCCTGCCTCAAATAAAACATGTTTTTCCATTTCTCATCTGATGAAATATAATATTCTGCCTTTTTAATATTTCCTAGAATATTTCATTATTCTAGAAGAGGGATGGATGCTAACTTTTTACACAGTCCATCCTATTTCTATTCTTTTACTTTATTGGTTTGTATTAGTTCTTATGTTTTTAACTGTAATGTTCAATGTTCTTTTTGATTGTAATGCTCAATAACATGTATAAAAAGGGATATGCTATTATTCTAATTCAGATTATCAATCGCATATTGTAAAGAAAACTGGAGCAGAGAGAAGATTGGGGAATATTTCCCTGTCTGTCTGTCTATTATCTATCTATCTCAGTGTTTTTCAACCTTTTTTGTGCAAAGGCACACTTTTTTCATGAAAAAAAATCACGAGGCACACCACCATTAGAAAATGTTAAAAAAATTTAACTCTGTGCCTATATTGACTATATATAAAGTAATTTTCCCACGGCACACCTTACACTATGTCACGGCACACTAGTGTGCCACGGCACAGTGGTTGAAAAACACTGATCTATCTATCTATCTATCTATCTATCTATCTATCTATCTATCTATCTATCTATCTATCTATCTATCATCTATTTTTTTGCTTCCTAACTTAAAAAAAACAGCTGCATAACTGTTCTCTCTTTTGCTGGGAATATAATTAAAATTTGATTAGCCTCTCCACAAATGATTAGCTGTATGTACTGAAATTTTTATACTATATGCCTTTCTATAGTTCTGCGATTGACTATCAAAATTCACGAAAACGTATGATTTTAGCCTAAGGTCCTGCTCAGCACATAGATCATCTTGTTTAAGCATATTTTTAAAAAATATTCACTAGGTGGTGCTATTTTGTTGCAAAAAGATTCTAACTTCATAAATCACTTAGTTTAAATTAGATCCACTACCTCTTGTTCTATTGCTTTGAGAAGCTGATCCTCAATACCAAGATAAAGCCACTGGACAGTCATTTGTCTGACATGGGATTAAGTCTCCTGCTTGAGCAGGGGGTTGGACTAGAAGACCTCCAAGATCCCTTCCAACTCTATTGTTCTATTTCTATGCATCCATGCATCCACCTACCAACCCACTCATCCAATGTCAATTTCCATTTAGAGTCCATACTCCTGATGAAGAAAGGCAGATAATGTTAGCTAATTGTGGGGACAGGACTTTAAAAAGCCTCTTTGTACATCTGCAGTGTTCATTTCCATCACCAGTCAATAATCAAACAGTCAATAGTCAATAAGCATAAGTATCTCTGCAATAAAGCTACAGATTTATTTTTAACAAGGCAAAATACTGCATGATTTCATGAAGGGTCCCGAAGGAATGAGCCAAATTGAAACACTTAAAGAGAGGTTCAGTTTGGGTTGAAAGAAATTGTTTCCACAGCCATATAATAAATGCAAAACCTCCCAGAGTTTTTCTGCCCGTTTATTCACTATTCAGCTGCCTCATAAAAATAGATAAGACAGATAAGATAGATAGTATTATAATATATTATATAATATATTATAAAATAAGTAGAAATGGAAAGGGAGTTCCATTAATTTGCAGCACAATTCTAGGCAAAATGAGATGCATATACTCGAACAGGATATATTCCAGGCAACCACAGCACTGAATGCTGTGATTCTACAGCAGCTTCTCTAGAAATAACCACCGTGAAAGTCAAACTCTGATTAAAGAGAAACGGTGCACATTCCTCTATTTTTTCGACTACCGAAAGAACCACTCTGATTGGATCTCGCGAGACTTCCCTGCTTTTGCATTGAGCGCCCGGAGGAAGTCCTTCCATATTTCTCGCGATATCCTGAAGACTCGCAAGGCGTTTGTTGCGGCTTGACTTAGCCTTCTTGAATTGACTATGGAAAGGGAGATAACGGAAGCGAAGACTGGAGCCGGGGCATTGTGATGGTGATTTGCGCGAGTCTGTTGAGGTTTAGTCAGACCCCGTGAAGAAAGTGAGCGTCAGTCATCTCCTCCAAGTTTTAACCGCTAAGGATGGAGACGAAACGGAAAGAAACACGCAAGTCTTTGAGGATCAAAGTGATCTCCATGGGTAACGCTGAGGTTGGCAAGGTAAAAAGGGTAGGACTAGAAGCAGAGGCGCCTTATTGGTCCGAGGCAGGTGAACGACAAGCTGGCTGACCAATGAGCTCTTTTTGCTTTATTAGGCTGTTGTGACACTAGAGATCGTTTGTGGAATAGAATGTTGCGGTTTGTTTGGACCGGAGAGGTAGAGGAGTTGGGTTAAGGTGGAGCTTCCAAAATGTTTTGCTATGTATTATTAATTTTTATTTTATGTATCAAATTTATATGCCTGCCCATATCAAAATACTCGGGAGCATCATAAAACCAACAATTAAAACATTAAAAAACCCATTAAAACAATTAACATTAAATGGATACAACCTGCCAAAGGATCTTTAAATGATATGGATTATTCCACTATATTTAGCCACATATAAAGTCTGCAAGGTATGTTAGGTGAAGGCAGTGGCAACTTTCTTTGACTTGCTTTCTATCTAAATCTTTATCATATTTTGTCTGCAAATATCCAGACAGTCGCCAGAAGCAGCAAAGAAATACAAAACAAAATTCTTGGCTGCCATCGACTGGTCATGCAGATGGGGATTCCTGCAACCCAGATAGCTGGTGGTGAACATTGAAAAAAGATTCAACATACTAGAAGTCTTAAAGCAGCAAACAATCCTCAGATAAAATCACTGTGGCTTAATATAAAAATAAAAAATGGTGAACTGCTTCTCATTTAAGAGACTTGGCCAAGAAAATGGTTTTATTCATTATTTCAATGTATTAGTTATTTAGCCTGAGATTAATAGCATAAAAGTAAAATCTATATGATACAATACAACAAATAACAATTATAAATCCGTAAAAATCAATAAGTTCTAATAAATTGTGTCAAATCTGACATCTCTTAAAAGCTGAAACCATATAATCTGGAGCTCATAACTGGGTGATTTGGCTCCACTCTCAAGATGCAACATTGTAATTTTTAATTTTATTCTGCTCCTATTCAAGATATTAGATCTTTATTGTCACAACTTGTGGGTAGTGAGGGTAGTTATTCTAAATTTGTCTGATATACGTGAATGTTATTACTGAATTGAGATTTGTCCCGTGTGCAGTCTGATGTGTGTGCAGTATAGCATCCAGCTTCCATTAAAGTAAAATTTCCTTGATCAGAAGATACTGGATACTGTTGGAATTGAAAATGGGTGCTACATGCAGATATGTACCTAACTTACTATCTCAAAGTATGGAGAGATGGATCTAAATGTACTTCTTAGATTATACTGTACTACTAGAATTGTCTTTCTCAGTCCAATGCTCTTCAGATGATTTTTACCTTTCCAGAAGGCTGTGAAAACATGAACCAGGTTACTAATGGAACTCTGATGTGGATGCAGGCATATTTGTTAATTTTTTACGAGGATTTTTTTAAAGTAACTTGACCTCATAATTTTTATATAGTGGATTCTTCTTTTATTCTCTTTTTATCTGCTTGCCGACCGGAGTGTTTAGTAGATGAACAGTCATATAAAAATGTTACATAAGTGAAATACATAAATAAAAAAAATTAATGATTGGACTTCCCTGTCTCAAATGTACCCTGAATGCAAGCTTTAGCTTTCAATGCTGCAGTCCCTGCTGCACCTACTTCCTCTATTTTCTAGCAATTTAAAACTAAATTAGAAGCAGGGAGACCCAGGTTCTCGTTTTCTCTCAGGCAGAGAAGGCAGGTGGCTGATTGTGGGCCAGTTACTTCTTCTTACTCCTAATCATTGACAGGCTCTAGGACAAGCTGGCTGAAAAAATCAACCTTCCATGTTGCATCATACACTGATAGCTCCATTATATGAACTGAAGCGAGTGCACAGAAATAATCAGAATTTGCAACAAAGCGGAAGAAACACTAGAAACAACACACACAGAGACATTTTTAGATTTTTATTGTAAACGAGTAACTTGAATAGGCAGGAGATAGTATAAATGTTAATAATAATGATGTAATTCAACAGAAAGATGTGAGATTGCAGACGCTGCATTGCACAGTTTCTTAGCATTCATGCACATACATATTAGTACTTCACAAAATTGTCGTAATTGTGGTTCAATAAATAATCATTAATGAGGATCACTCTATTAAACAAATACCCAGCCTAGTCTTTAAGAGCAGGGCAGCCAGCAAATAAAATAGTTATTACAATTTCACTCGTGTGTCCTTCTAATCCCATTTATTTTAATTATGTGGGTTCATGTGGGAGTTGTTGTCTTTTATGTTAGGGCTGTGCAGAGATCTGGATTTGTAGAGGAAACGGTAATTCAGAGCTACATGATGCTAGGAAGGCACATTTGATTTAAAGAGGTGCCAACAGAGATGCAGGGCGTGACTGGAATCCCTTCAGATCTGGGTCACTGACCAGCTGTATTCTATTTATCTTGATCCTGGATTGTTTTAGCCTTTCAGAATTTGATGCCTTCCAGAAGTTTTGGATTAGTACTCTCATGGGCACAACTGGCCGAGCCAATGATTGGTAATGATAGCAGTCCCAAAGGTGCTTTTTCCAGAGGCAGGCACTGAAGAAGCTTCTTGGATGAGGAGCCAAAGTCTTCAGAGAAAAACCAGAAAATCCAGTCGCTTCTGGAAAAAGCACCTTTGGGACAACCATGATCTGGATGACTAATACGCTTCATAGTTAATGATGGCAGTTCAGCAAAGTCTGCTTTAAAGCATAGTAATTAAATGTTATTTAATTATTAAGTATTTTACTTCACTCTTCAGCTAAAGAATATTCCCATGTACGTCGAGGTAGTCCTCGACTTACAACAATTCATTTAGCAACCGTTCAAAGTTGCAACGGAACGGAAAAAAATGACATCATTTTTTTTAACACAAACGTTGCAGCATCCCCATGGCCACATGACCAAAAGCCAGAGGCTTGGTATATTTATGACAGCTACAGTGTCCCAGGATCATACAATCATTTTTGTGACTTTCCGACAAGCAAAATCAATAGGTTATAGGTTTATTACATTTATATGCCACCCTATTCCCCGGAGGGACTCAGGGCGGCTAACAAACCCAAGGGAGGGAGTAATACAAAACAAGAAGCAACCAACAAACAAGATACAGAGAGGGTTTAAAAACGATCAACAGTCACCCAATTTGAGCGGGGAAGGGAACTCGTCAACCCCAGGCCTGTCGGAACAGCCAGGTTTTAACGACTTTACGGAAAACCTGGAGGGTGGTGAGGGTCCGGATCTCCACGGGGAGCTCGTTCCAAAGGGCCGGAGCAGCTCCACGGGGAGCTCGTTCCAAAGGGCCAGAGAAGGCCCTCCTCCAGGTGGTTGACAACCAGCATTGGCCGGCAGATGGAATTCGGAGGAGGCCAAGTCTGTGGGATCTGATGGGTCTTTGGGAGGTGATTGGCAGCAGGCGGTCTCTCAAGTACGCAGGTCCAATATCATGAAGGGCTTTATAAGTGACGACTAGCACCTTGAAGTGTATCCGGAGACCGATAGGCAGCCAGTGCAGCTCGCGGAGGATAGGTGTAACGTGGGTGTACCGAGGTGCACCCACAATCGCTCGCGCGGCTGCATTCTGGACAAGCTGAAGTCTCCGAATGCTCTTCAAGGGCTGCCCCATGTAGAGCACATTGCAGTAGTCCAGTCTTGAGGTCACAAGGGCGTGAGTGACTGTTGCGAGAGCCTCCCGGTTCAGGTAGGGACACAATTGGTGCACCAGGCGAACCTGGGCAAACGCCCCCCTGGTCACAGCCGACAGATGATGTTCTAAAGTCAGCTGTGGGTCCAGGAGGACTCCCAAATTGCGAACCCTGTCTGAGGGGCGTAAAATTTCACCCCCCAGCCTGAGAGATGGAATACACGGCCAATTTTTGGGAGGGAAACACACCAGCCACTCGGTCTTGTCAGGATTGAGTGCAAGCTTGTTTACCCCCATCCAGATCCTAACAGCCTCCAGGCACTGACATATCACATCAACCGCTTCACTGAGTTGGCATGGGGCGGACAGATACAACTGTGTATCGTCCGCATACTGATGGTATTTTATCCCGTGCCGCCCAATGATCTCACCCAACGGTTTCATGTAGATGTTAAACAGGAGGGGGGACAGGACCTAGCCCTGTGGCACCCCATACTTAAGGGGTCTAGGAGTCGACCTCTGCCCTCCAACCAACACTGACTGCGACCTGTCTGAGAGATAGGAGGAGAACCACCGAAGAACGGTGCCTCCCACCCCACCTCCCGCAACCATCACAGAAGGATACCATGGTCGATGGTATTGAAGGCCGCTGAGAGGTCAAGAAGCACTAGGACGGAGGCATGACCCCCATCCCTGGCTCTCCAGAGATCATTGGTCAGTGTGACCAAAGGAGTTTCCGTGCTGTAGCCAGGCCTGAATCCAGACTGGAAGGAATCTAGATAATCGGTTTCATCCAAGGACCGTCGGAGCTGGGAGGCCACCACTTTCTCGACAACCTTCCCAACAAAGAGGAGGTTGGAGACTGGACGATAGTTATTTAGAATGGCTGGATCCAAAAATGGCTTCTTCAGGAGGGGCCTCACCACTGCTGCCTTTAACAGAGGGGGAAAGAAACCTTCCCGAAGGGAGGCGGTAACTATCACCTGGATCCAGCCCCCGTGTCACCTCCTTGCTGTTTGCGACCAGCCCGGAGGGGCATGGATCCAGCGCACACGTGGAGGCACTCACAGCTCCCATGGCCTTGTCCACTTCCTCAGGAATAACAAGTTGAAAATCAATCCAGAGATGTCGCTCAAGACCCTCCCTCGGTACCTCGGCTGGCTCTGCGCAATTGGAGTCCAGGTCTGTCCGAAGCCGAGCAACTTTATCCGCGAGGAATTGGACGAATTCCTCAGCTCTACCTCGCAAAAGATTGCCCGTATCCCTCCCATTCAGGAGGGAGCGGGTTATCCTGAACAAGGCGGCTGGGCGCGACTCAGCGGATGCAATCAGAGTGGCAATATAAGTGTTCTTAGAGGTCCGAATTGCCAGAAGGTAAGCTCTGATGCAGGCTTTTAACAGTGCTTGGTCTGACTTGGATTTACTGGACCTCCAGCGGCGCTTTAGGCGTCTCTTTTGGCGTTTCATCTCCCGGAGATCCTCAGTAAACCAAGGAGCCCTCCTGGATCCACTGCCTTGGATCGGCCGTAAAGGCGCAATCCGGTTGAGAGCCTCCGATGCTGCTGAGTTCCAAGCAGCAACCAAGATCTCCGCTGGACTGTGGACGAGAGTATCAGGTACAACACCAAGTGCCGTCTGAAAGCCCTGAGGGTCCATAAGGCGCCTGGGGTGGAACCACCTAATTGGTTCCTCCTCCCTACAGTGGGGGATTGGCCTCTGAAAGTCAAGCCTCAGTAGGAAGTGGTCCGACCATGACAGGGGCAAGATCTCACTATCCCACATTCACTTAACAACTGTGTTTACTCACTTAGCAATTGCAATGATTCCCTTAACAACTGTGACAAGAAAGGTCATAAAATGGGGCAAAACTCCTTTAGAAATGTCTCGCTTAGCAACAGAAATTTGGGACTCAATTGTGGTCATAAGTTGAGGACCTGCTGTAGATTATAAAGACCAGTAATATAACCATTCCTTGCCGTCTGGAAGACATCATAGCAAGAAGAGCAAACAGTGCAAAAACAAACCCAAACAGTCATTCATTATTTATATAGTGACAAGTTGGAAGAGAAATAGTTGCTTATCTCAGGCTTACTGGCAGAACAGTCCTGCTTTCCTTCTCTCCTCCCCCCCCCCTTTTTTTCTATATAATAATGGAATGGCTCCTGCTAGATAAGGGTTGAATGAGAGAAAATCTCTGTTTTCTTTCAGTTGCTTTGCCACAGTCTTATTCTTAGATGTAAGCAGAGTAAAAATGATGAATGGCTCAGGGTAGTTAATGAATCAGCACACAATCAAGCAGGTTGGCAGGATTTGGGCAGCTGACTGATTGGCTATATTTTGTATTTTGAACATACAGGTAGTCTTTGACTTGCAACCACAATTAAGCCCAAAATTCAGGTTGCTAAGTGAGAAATTTGTTAATTTCTCCATTTTGCAACTTTTGTCCCATCGCTGCAGTCGTTAAGTTAGCAACATGGTTGTTAAATGAATCCGGATTCCCCATTGACTTTCTTTGTAAGAAGGTCACAACCGGTGAATACATGACTCCAGGACACCGTAACTATCATAATTATGAGTCCGTTGCCAAGTATCTGAATTTTGATCACATGACTATGAGGATGCTGCAGCAGTTTTAAGAATTAAAAAGGATCATAAGTCACGTTTTTCAGTGCCTGTTCTTAAATGAACTGTTGTAAGTTGAGGACTATCTGTACTATGTCTGTTGACACAACATTCCAAATTCCACATGAAAATGACATCGTATCTACTCCCTAGGTCTTTTTAAGTGCAATTCTAATCTTTCTTTTCTATATGGATATCAGGATGCATTATATCTTATGAAATAGCTATGATGTCTCCTTGTAAAAGAACTGAAGTTCCAGTCTGTTCTTGCTGTACAGTAAGCTGATGGCACTGCCTATAATATGAATGATAAAAACTGAAATGTACAATTTTTTGAGTGGGAAATAAAAATCATATTTACTTAGGAGCCATTAAAGTAGACATCTAGCAGTTGTTTTTATTATACTATTTTATGCTGACTCCCATCTTGAGCTCATAACCCCACATCAAACCAAATTTCCTGCTCATGTGATCAGTATTATTTACAAATATTTATTTCAGATTCAGAGGGGCTCTGTTTCTTTAAATGTGGCCGCATTTTGTCATGTAATGTGTATTTATTTATTTCATAGTTAATTATTAGTTTTATGTATGTAATCTGTTTTGTCTTGACTGGTAGTTGACAGTAATAAAAATTTATTAATACTTAGTTACTTAAGTTCAACTTAAACTCGCTTTATCTTTCTTATTTCATGTTTATTGATGCTATATTTATTTGAATTGTGGTACTACAATATTTACTTAACTGTTAGATATGCATAAAAACAGTTTTTAAAAATATTTTGACTAGAATTAGTTATGAAAAGAAGAGCACAGACTGGGATGAATAAGCAGTTCACCCCTTTGATAACAAGTATTTTTTTCACTTTATAGAGTTGCGTTATCAAGCGATACTGTGAGAAGAGATTTGTGCCCAAATATCTTGCAACAATTGGCATTGATTATGGTGTTACCAAGTGAGTACCCTTCTTTTATATCCGCCAGTAGCTACAGACAATAGCTCTTGAAAATATGTGAGCCAAACTTAAAAGGTGTACATGTGAAAGATGGAAAAAATGCTCTTGATTGTTCATCCATCATAATCGTTTGTAGTTTTTCTGCTCTGCTGTTGGTGAAAATACCCTGTTTCCCTGAAAATAAGACTTCCTCAAATAATAAGCCCAATCAAGCTTTTGAGCTCATGCGCTAAAATAATCCCTCCAAAAAAAAGAAGCCCTCTCCGGAAATATTGCAACACAGCAGCAACCATGAGATGACCACGCTTGCCGCCTCCTGCACCTCAAAAATAATAAGAATTCCCCGAAAATAAAGCCAAGCGCTTATTTCGAAGGTCAAAATAAAATAAAACCCTGTCTTATTTTCGGGGAAACGCAGTAGCAGTTTTGAAGTTGATGATGATTCAGTGCACATCCCATTGCATATACTATGAGGCGAGTGAATGTTTTCCTGGAAGTATTTTTGTGTATGGCATGGGAAAATTATTAAAAGTCTGATCAAGTCTTTACTGTGATGCTACTGTGTCCTAATTTATGGTTCTTGTATCTCCTCTTGTTGATTATTTAATAATTACATCTTGTCTTAAATTAATCCTGGACATTTTTCCTCTCATTTTTAATGACTATACCAATGCTTAACTCTATTAGAGGCACAACTGTGATATTGTGATGCTTATTAATGCTAGCTTAGTAACAGCAAGAGTGCCCATGCTTGCATCTTAGGACTCTTTTCCTTTTAGAGTGCAAATTAGAGACCGAGAAATCAAAGTGAATATCTTTGACATGGCTGGACACTCCTTCTTTTACGAGGTAAGAAAGGTGATGGCTTTTCAGCAATGAGGACGGAACAACTTATACAAAAAGATGCTAAAACGCTGTGTGTTCAGACAGTACACTAAATTGTCAGGTCCTTGTCTAATGTGTGAACCTAGGCACTGTGGGATATAAATGATGATTTATAATTTAGATTTGGTAATCATATTATGCAACTTGGCCTGGTGATTATTTCTGATTTTACCCAGTCCATAACTTGAAGTAAAGTTTATTTATGGATCCCTTCTCTGGTTTTTTTGCCCCCTTCTTATAATAATTGCACTGAGTCCGTCTGCTAGCAGAAAATAAGCCAAGGATGAGTAGTTTGTAGTTGTGTTGTTTGGAAAGAGAATGAATGGCTAAACTGTAGTTGGTGGTGGTCATAGCATGCAAGTACACTTTATTTGTTAAAATAATCACTGAAATACAGCCCCACAAACTCTACATTATACCAAAATTTTATCCCAGATTTTTTACTGAACGCTTGTCACCTCTGTGTCAGTTGTAGTGATGTAATAATTCGCTGACCTTTGTCAACTAATGCATGCTAAATGGAAAATGTTTGTATTCCTGCATAACCTTATGCAAATAGGTATATTTATATACTGCAAACTTTGACTTGTTCAAATGTAATGCATGTATTATATTATTTTCTGCAGTTGCACATACCAGTATATCACAGAAGTGAGTACACCCCATCACATTTTGTAAATATTTAAGTACCGTGTTTCCCCGAAAATAAGACATGTCTTGAAAATAAGGCCATGCCAGATTTTGGGGGTGGGCAAAAACATAAGCCCTCCCTTGAAAATAAGCCCTAGTGAAGGGGTGGGTTTAGCCAGAACAGGGGGCAATCATTCCCTTCCCCAGTCACCTCAGGGCTTCTCGGCCCCTTAATCGGATCAGCTGAGCTTCTCCATTCACAAAACAGCTGATTTGCGGGTGCCGCTCAGGCCTCTGCCTCCAGCAAACGCAGGTCGCTTTTGCAGCCAACTGCAGCTGCAAAAGAAGCCGGAGGCCAAGCAACACAGCCCAAATGCCTCATGCCCTCCTTACCTAACGGTGACAGTCACAGCAGGCAATTCCGTCCACGGAACAGGAAAAGAAGGCATGGAAATCAATACACCTGGGACATCGGAAGAAGCCCTGCGAGGAGACGCCCCTGCTGATGTGCAGGAAATCCCCCCCCCACCTGCAGATCATCCTTTCAAAGAGGAGTTTCACCAGCATGAAGGTGACATAAACACCACTTTCATCCACCTCTTCATCCCTCTTTGAAAGGACAATCTGCAGGTGGGGGGGGGGGGGGGTTTCCTGCACTTCGGCAGCAGCATCTCCTCAAAGCACAAAGCTTCTTCCGATGTCCCAAGTCTATGGATTTCCATGACTATAGGAGGTCGCTTCTCACCTACATATTCACATTGAAGGCTTAAAATGGGGCGTTTTTGCAAATGGCTTGAAAATGTGGAGGAGGATATTCCTGCCTCTCACCCGGTTCTGGAATGGGGTGGTTTGCAAAAATGCCCATATTCCAAGCCTTCATATTATCCAGGATTGCAGCATTGAAGGATCGGAATGGGGCATTTTTGCAAACGGCTTGAAAATCGGGAGGGGTATTTTAATCTTTAAAAACAGAAAGAAAAACGCCACAAGAAAAAACAAAACACAAAACATACATAACAATATAAAGTAATTATACAGCCTTCTGTATCGGCTTTCCTGTTTAGCCTTTATAATTCTCCATTCTGCATTGCCTTCTTATTGCTTTTACCTTGTCCTATAATATAACAACAGTAGTGCTAACACTTATAATAATATTGATTATTTATATCACCATATATTTACATCCTCTAATTTCTGTTTTGGCTTCTGTTTTCTAGCCACTTATAAATTTTATTCCATATTTTATAGAAATCTGTTTCCTCTTTCTTTTAGTTCTATTGTCATTTTGTCCATCTCTGCACATTCAAGTACTTTTCTAATTATTATTTCATCTGCGGGTGTATCCCCCTCCCCATTTTCAAGCGGTTTGCAAAAACGTCCCATTTCAAGCCTTCAGTATATTCCAGGATTGCAGGATTGAAGGCTCGGAATGGGGCATTTTTGCAAACGTCTTGAAAATGGGGAGGGGAGATTTTCCTTCCTCTTACCCTGTTCTGAAGCTCAGCACAGACTCGGAACAGGAAAAAGAGGCAAAATCCCCCCCCCCTTTCCTGGCAATCGTTCTTTCCTTGGGATTTCAGCGCAGACGCACATCCCCCAAATGCTCTAGCCGAAGCCTTCTCTGCATCTGTGCAGAGCTCCTAAGGAAAAGATGGTGGTGTGGGTGTGTGAGAGAGATATCCCTAACCCCACCCCCTCCCAAGGTAACCACATCCCTCCACTAACCTGCTTTCCTGCTCCATTCTCCACTGCCACGTGCAGGGCAAGAAAAGTAGTTTGTGGGACTACTTCCAACTTTCTTCCAACGATCTTTTTTTTTTTTTTTTTTTTTTTGAGAAGTTGGAAGGTATTTTCTGGTTTTTTTTTTTTACTGTAGGCACACAGGCTACTTTTCTTGTCCTGCACGTGGAGCGGAGAATGGAGTGGAAAAGCAAGTTATTGAAGGGATGTGGCTGCCTTGGAGGGGGAAAGTGTGTGTGTTCTTCCAGGAAGAGCCCCCACCTCTCATGAGGCCAGAGCAGCACAGTCAGCGGTTCGGCAGCCAGCAAGCAGGGCAGGGGAAGGCCAGGATGCAAGGAGAACTTGGGTTATTGTGGCTGCAGGGAAGCAGGTGGTGGGATGGAAAGGGTGGGCTTGTTACCTCCTGCACCTGGAAAATAATAAGACCTCCCCGAAAATAAGGCCAAGCCCTTCTTTGGAGGGTCAAAAGAAAATAAGACCCGGTCTTATTTTTGGGAAAACACAGTATATCTTTTTATGTGTTTAGACATTAATGGCTGTGCATTACGTTATTTTGAGACTGTTATTTTTACACTGTTATATAAGCTGTATACTCACTACTTTACATTGTAGCCAAGTGTCATTTCTTCAGTGTTGTCACATGAAAAGATATACTTAAATATTTACAACATTTGAGGGGGGGTATACTCCTGTGCTATACTGTAAATGGTCAAAAATTTGCCCAATTTAAGCTGATGTGCTACTTATTTATAGTTTGAGTTACTTTTCTAGAGCTGTCTATTGGTCTCTTAAATTCACCTGCATTATTTCCGCCTTAAATTAGGTTCGCAATGAATTTTACAAAGACACTCAGGGAGTAATCCTAGTGTATGACGTTGGGCAAAAGGAATCCTTTAATGCTCTTGACCTTTGGCTTGCTGAGATGAAACAAGAACTTGGACCACATGGAAACATGGAAAACATTGTTTTTGTGGTTTGTGCCAATAAGGTAAAGACTGGTGTAGAAAGTTCACGTTTGTTAAATGCTTAAAGGGTTTAGGGCAGATAAAGGAGCATGTAAATAATTAGTAAGGATTACAGTCTTCTCTCATTTTGATTTCAGATTGATTGTGGCAAGTTGCGCTGTGTGGATGAAAGTGAAGGGCGACTGTGGGCAGAAAGCAGAGGCTTTCTTTATTTTGAAACTTCTGCACAGACTGGAGAAGGGATTAATGAAATGTTCCAGGTAAAATCTACAGTGCAAAACAAGGCAGTCCTCCTGCATCCCCCCCCCGAAGTGTGTTGATTTGTGCTTTGTAATCTAGACATCCTTGACTGAATTCTTCCTTATGAGAATTTGCTTCCTTGCTAAGATGTTTTCATAAGCAACGATTTTGTTTGCTTTTGTAAATCTTCATCATCTTACACAAAATGAAATGTTGATTTTTTTCCCCTTTAAACATGGTTACCTTGACTTACTGCAAGTCATGAGAAACATTGTTTGGGGGCATGAATAAAACCTGCCAGAAATACTTCCAGTCACGAATGCAGACGCTTTTCTGTCATTTTTCACTCTTCATTCTTAAGACATTTGGGGTCTATTTTATATTTTATATTTTCTTGTTCCTTTCTGAAACTAGGGGTACCTTTTCTTGACTTGGCGAGAAAATGTCCTAAGGTCTCCCATCTTTTACTGGCAAATTCTCATTTATTCTCTCTGCATATGCAATGTTCTCCCTAGTTTTCCAAAGAATTTAAAATTAATTAACTATCTTTAGTCTTTGAAATGGCACAGAGCTTTATGTTAAAAAAAAGCAAGAACAAGTAGTGCAAGAGATTGTTTCGATATGCAAGAATTAATGTAATGGATGATCTGAAGGCACATGGCACAGCATTCCAATTGAAAATAAATCAAGAAAGCACTTAATGGAGTAGGCACCATGTCACTGTTTGCTTCTGCACTATTTGAAGATTTACTGGTTGTAAGTTTAAAAATCCTACTGTCGCTATAGGCCAGTGATGGCGAACCTTTTAGATACTGATTGCCCAAACTGCGCCCGCATACCAAACTGAAAGATACGCGCGTGCGTTTTGGACATGCACAGCAGAGACCTGAAGACCAGCTGGCTGGCGAGAGGTGGGGCATCCCAATACCAGCAGTGTGGCAAGAGGTAAGATCTTTTTCTTTTGTGAGCTTCTGTTTCATTGTTTGCAGGGAAATAGAAGCTCACAAAAGAAACGCCACGGAGATCTGACCTTGGGCGATGGTGTGCATGCCAGCAGAGAGGGCTCTGCATGCCACTTCTGGCTCACATGATTCAACATCATGGTTATAGTTCATTTCCTTTCTCAAGATTTCTGAGTTTGAGCTGTTAAAGGCAAAAGAAAATGATTTGGACTTTGATCTTCTCAATGAAATAAAGATTGCTGAGCAATGGGGCACATACAAGAACTTTGTAACTTTGCCTTCTCTGTGCTTGCAGACTTTCTACTCGGCTATTGTTGATTTATGTGATAATGGTGGAAAGCGCCCCATAACCAGTGCAAGCAACAGTTTCACTAAGGAGCAAGTAGACACCATCCGGAGGATTCGCAACAGCAAGGATAGCTGGGATATGTTGGGTGTCAAACCGGGAACTACAAGGTAAGGCAGGACCCAACCATTACAAAATAAATAATCTCTGCTGGTGTAGAAATGAGCAAGATAAAAGAGTTTGACTAGAAGGAATGGGATAGGTATAGCGAAGCTTTGAATTTAGAAAATGTAAGTTAAAATATCAACTAATTTATGGCAAGTGTTTGTGTATATCATAGGAGGCATTTCGCCAGAATGCATCTTCACAACAACCAGCTACTTACCCTATTTGTCCTGGGGGGGTTTTCTGCCTGACTCCTAATGGATGTAACAGCGCCAGTGTCCATTGACCATGTTATTTCGGCATTGTTCATGATCCAGCCCTTTCTTATGAACTGAGAGAATGGAGCGAGTACAGTCTATGAAATGCTTTCTGAAATTATGGTTATTTTGTGTCTGGAGTTAAAAGCCCAGAGCAGTGCACCAGATGAAATTATAATGGATCTTTACGTTCTAAATATAACTGTAAATTCATTTTCATTTTTCTGTTTGATTAGAATGCTATTTACTTGGATAACCAAAATGAATAATAATTGTAATTCTTTGCTGGTGCCATTCAAATAGTTTTAGTACTTAGGTAAACTTTGGTAGCTGAAAGACTTTCATTTTAAGATTTATCGTTCTATAAATAGACCCCATTACATTGCACTCTTCTATTATCTCTTTCTCTCTTGCTCTGCAGGGATGAAGTAAACAAGGCCTATCGAAAGTTGGCAGTGCTCCTCCACCCAGATAAGTGTATGGCTCCAGGTAGTGAAGACGCCTTCAAGGCTGTGGTGAATGCACGGACTGCCTTGCTCAAAAATATCAAGTAAAACACAAGAAGATGCGGCTTTCACCATAGCAAGTGATATGCCTATTCTGAGAGAGGCATCAAGGATTGCCTCCTGCAAAAGACAAAGGAAGCAAGTCACAGGAAATTCCTAAAAGCAATTTTTCTTCACCATTTACTCTCAAAGCTGTTCTCTGTTCTACTATGAATAGGTCAATATAGGAGACTTCTCTGAGGTGGACTTCCAAATCCATCTGAATGTCTCAGGAACAGTAACAACGGTAATATCCTGTCCTTTCTTTTCCTCTGAAGAAAAGTTGACCGTGGACTGAGATGACTCTAAAATATGTTACTTCTATTTAAATCACTTATTTCAATATTGTGCATTATTTTCCTCAAAACCAATGCTGATATTCAGCCTCTGATTAAGCACTTCGTTGTTCCTCTTTGTCCTACACTGGAAATTATTTTATCCACTCATATCCTTTGAACCACTTCATTAAGTTTAAGTTGGTTAAGGCATTCTTGCTTTTTCAAATAAAAATGGGAAAAATAATAGCATAATAGCCGAGGTCAAAGCATTAGTAGCCACTGGGAGTATTGATGGGACAGGTAGTACTTCCTACAAAATGAGTTAGATAGTAAGTTGATTTGCTCATTATTTGAGTCATGTTGTTCTAGGAGTGTTTGTCTATACTTTGAACCTCCCCGGACCTAGCAAGGAATATAACCTTCATCAGATGAGGGATTCAATCACACAGAAGCTTAATTTGGCTTAATTTGTTCTCACTTCCTCCCCAATTATAAATTAAATGAGGGAAGAAGGGAAGGGATAAAGGAAAAGCTAACTGTATGTACTCAAGTATAATTAAAAGGGCCCCTGAATTGAAAGAGACATGGTGAAACAAACTCAGTGGCAGCTTGTTGATTTCATGACTGGTACTAACATATTTATTTATTTATTTGATTTATATGCCACTGTTGTGATGAGCTGTGGGGGCACAGTAGCTAGAATGCAGTACTGCAGGCTACTTCTGCTGTCTGCTGGCTTCCAGCAATTGGGTAGTTTGAATCTCACTGGCTCAAGGTTGACTCAGCCTTCCATCCTTCCGAGGTGGGTAAAATGAGGACCCAGATTGTTGGGGGCAATATGCTGACTCTGTAAACCGCTTAGAGAGAGCCGTAAAGCACTGTGAAGTGGTATATAAGTCTGCTATTGCTATTGCTATTTTCTGAATAGCTTACTTACTTGTCCTAGAAATAAACTTAAAAGCATATAAACAACTAATTCCCTAATGAATGATACAAGAACTCCATATAAATTACACCATTACTCCAATTACAAAAAGGAACAACGTTCATAAGTATATTCATAGTTTTTTTCTAAAATTAAATGGGCATTAAGTAGGGGTGGAGTGGGGTATGATGCTATTCCAAAGAAAGAAACAAAAAAAAAAAAAAACTCAGCTGTATTGATAAGTGCTTCTTGGAATTTTTGTTGAAAGAATATTCAGGCAAAAGGTTAACTATTAAGCAATACTATAGCTCTTTTCTGGAATTGGTGCTGATCTATAGGTCATAGAAGCAATTTTTCACCTACCTAGAACACAGCCTCTGTCGTGGATTTTCTCCAGAATTGATCTAATTTAGGATACAAATATTGAATTTATTTACCATTCTAAGGATCACAGCATATTATCTGGTAAAATAGAAAGAATGCCTTATGAACAAATGGGTGAGTTGCCAAAAAAAAAAAAAGAAACCCTCTTCTTGAGTTTAGGAAGAGTATATAGCAGTCCCAAATATTGAAGATCGTAGACTACATTAAATTAAAAATTAATGAACTTTTGGAGAACTCTTTTATTGTGCATTGAGAAATATGGATACAATTACGCCTCCGTCATTTAGCTGATTTTTCCAATGGTCAAATGTAAGATAGCAGTTGTGATGTGCAGTCATACATTATCCTCCATCTAGCACCTATTGCTCTTAGGAACATCTCAAAACAGTACAAGAAGTTAAGATGGTGGTGTGCCTTGATCACTCTGTGATTCTGTTTATCCAGTTCCCTGTGGAGACCATAAGGATTGGCACCTGTATTACATTGTATATTGGAAGTATGGGAGGGACACTGCTTTGGGAGTGTGTTAAGGGGGCAGCAGTTGTACCTGCAAGTACACATTAATTAAGAAAATAATCATCAGGTCACTAAAAGGTTCCAGTTTTGAGAAGGTTTTCAGGATTTTCCTCCACATGCCTTCTATGAGTGCCAAGGAAAGACACCGTGTTTTCAGGATGGACATGGAGAAGTCCTGCAAGGCTGCCTTACAAGAATAGTCTCACTTGTGTGAAAGCTATCTAGCTTTTGATCAAAATACAGAAGGACTAAGACTTTTCACAGCCAAAATAAAAGCATACCCTGCCGTGTATGAATATAAAATTTGCTCTTTGAATATAAACATTGCTCTTTGTGTTTGTGTGTGTCTATGTGCACTTTAAGCCTTAGTTGTTTGAGCTGATAGGTTTCTCTGCATTTCTTCAATAGTGTTCCCTTTTTTCCTATCTTCTGGAAGTGATATTTAGTCTTCTGGTTTTGCGAATGCTTTGTAATGTCAAATTCTTTTAAGCTACTGGATATGCTGTATATTCATAAATTGCACTTTTTGCGATCTGGTTTTGTCTATAATCTTTTACATCATTAATGCCCAAGTGTGTCTTAAGTAGCAACTCTTTATAAGCTCTTCACTCTTGAAAATCCATGTCTAGTTCTCTACCCTGCTCTACTTACAGCTTGTCGGATGCAATAGTTTAGATATATAGGAAGCTGCAGGCTTTTCTGGTAACCTAGGATTCTTCTTTCTCCTGTTTGTAAACACAGAATTATTTCAAAGAATAGGCACCTTTGGGAATGAGGTTTACGAAACTGACCACTTCCCTTTACCAGAGTACTTCAGAAGGGTTAAAATAGTACATTATTGCACAATTGGGAACCTGTAAAATTGCTGCTAATGTAATTATATTGCATTAACTTTCTTTTAAAATAGCTGCCATGCTTTACATTTATTTTCAAATTACATAAATTGGTGGATGTGTTTGTGTGTGAATAGCTCAAAGCCTTTGAAGAAAACTCACTTTCAAGACAAATACTGTGGGAAGTTGTTTGAAACAAGAGTTCTTTGTAATCTCCATTAAGATAGCAAAATGCCATCTTAACTGAAGCAGAACATCAAATATTGGAAAGGTTGCTCAGATCCTGTCCTGTCCTGAATATGTCTGGACAGCAGCTTGTTGTAATTTGCAGTGGTGGGGGCACAAGCAGCAAGGCACATAGAAGACAACGTTTTGCCATTGTTGTCCCTTGGGCATGCCTCCTTTAATTGCAATCTTTATTTAAAACACACAAACACATATAAACATTTCTGTGTAAAGCATTGCCTCCTAGTGCAGCCTTTGTTTCTGAAAAAAAAAATGAAACTAATATAACTGAAGGTAGTTAAGCTTCAGTTACATAATGTCAGGGATTCCCCCCCCCCCCCCCATATATTTTCTGTTGTTCAGACTCCTGGACTTTCTGCAGGAGTATGTGAATTTGAATGTGTTATATTATTTGGCAGGTTATCACTTAAGTAAAATGCCTGTAGGCATAGATGAACTTTAACAGAAGACGCTGAAATGTCCACTCTTGCATGCTGTTATGTCAAAGGCCTTATGTGTTTGAAATCTCTACATCAAATCTACAATGTCAGTTGTTCATTTGTAAAAATATTTAACTGGGACAGAGACCCTTGTATACCTTTCTACCTGTTCGAACTATAGCAAATGTGTTAGTTTGATGAGTGCTAACTTAAAACTATCTACCTGCTTTTATAGTTCTTTTATGAACATCATTGAGCTTGGGGTTTCCTTGAAGGAAAACCTGACTTGCCACCTGCATTTTGTAATTAAATCTACACTTAGCTGAAATGTCAACAGTGTGGTAGCCCTGCAATTCAGCCTACCATGGCTATTCATTTTCCAGACCTGGATTTTTTTGTTTTTATACCAAATGTCCCATGTGTGTGTCCCCCTCCCCCCCAGCAGCCAAGAAATCTGAGAACAAGAGATAAGCACATGATGTTCAATAGTTGCTTCAAAGATGGCTGCATTACAAGTCTCTTCACATAACATACATACATCCATTTCTAACTCTTCTGGAATTGTATTAAAGAAGGACATTCAGTAATCAGTTTATCTAATGAGGGAGGGGATTTGTCCCGGTGCTGAAATGCTTTGTGGAGTGCAAGTTCTATATTACACTACCAAAGGAAGCATTTTCTAGGTGGAAAAAGGTATACCAAATATACTGCAGTGACCACTGGGTGCTGCTATAGTCGGAAGCATACAGACCTATTTCTAGAGACAGCATTCTCAGCAACGCATTACTCTTGTTGGGATAACAGACATTTTCAAAATAGCTTTCATTTTGTGCTATATTTGCTGGCAGCTTTAAGACACATCACATTTCAACTCATTACTCAACTTGTTTCAAGTGAAACAATACAATATGTGTGCCATTTCATTTTGCCATCTGGGATGAAACTTCTAGCACACATCGTATTCTATTGTTTCACTTGAAACAAGTGGAATAATAAGGCTTAGGTTGCCATACCACAAAAATGAACAGTATAGCAATTTCATGGTTTATATGTGTTTATTTATTTGTAAAATTTATTGACTGCCCCCCTCTTACCAAGTGGTAACTCATATGCTGTAAGAGTGGAAGTGGTTAATGTTACATTTGTGATTTTGTTTCCTTAGACCTCAGTTTGACATGGCTGTAAAAAGCTACTGCAAGCAGAAATTGTAGAAACCACTTTCAAATCAATACAATTGCCATACACTCAGAACTATACACAGGTATAAATTTGGGGAGTATTCTAGCAATTTCCTTCCTTCTTTCCTTCCTTCCTTCCTTCCTTTCTTCCTTCCTTCCTTCCTTCCTTCCTTCCTTTGTTAATTCTGCCTTTTATTATTTTTATAAATAACTCAAGGCAGACAACATACCTAATACACTTTCCTTCTCCTGTTTTCTCCTAAAACAACAACAACCTTGTGAGGTGGGTTGGGTTGAGAGTGAGTGACTGACTGAAAGTTGACCAGCCAGTTTTTTATGCATGTTCTAGCAATCTCCACAACTTTCCTTCCTTCTTGACTGCCTGCCTCCCTTCCCTTCCCACCTCCTCCCAAGTGAGTTGCCCTCTGAAAAATCTATGGTACCACCTTTCCCCTAGAGACATCTACCTGTCCTTAAACATTGTCATTTTACAGGAACTAGAAAACATTTCCTTTTCAGTGGCAGTCCCTATCCTGTGGAACACTCTTCCCCCTCGAATTCAGCAGACCACCACATATTTAGTCTTCTGTAAAGTACTGAAGACCTGGCTTTTTGCCCAGGCCCTAGGATAAGATAAGGTGAGTGCGTAAGCTTCCAGAGTTACCCCGTGGTAAGATGGACAGCCAATAAATTTTATAAACAAATAAATTGTAACCTTGATTTGGCACCTTGACTTGTTTTTAATGCATTTGTTTTTTTAATAGTTTTAATAATGGTTTTTATGTTTTAATGTTTGATTGGGAGCTGCCCAGAGTTTGTTATAAGATGGGTGGTTATATAAGGGTTTAAAATAAATAAAAATAAAGACCGGATATGACAACTGTAATTACCAAGCAACCATGTCAAAGTAGGAAATGGAGCTAGGTATATAGCCCCAAGGCACTTTGGGAAAAGGAGGTTTAAGTTAACTTTTTTAGACTGCAAGCTCTGCCAGGTCACTACAGGTATTTAAATTGATTCAGTTTTTTAAAAATGGATGACATAATGATATAGCCTTTATGCTCAGCTACATCCCATAGTCTATATCTCATAAATTGATTTGTAACACAGAAAATAACCTAAAATACTGGTTATATTGAAAGAAAAATGAATGCAGGTAATACACAATTGAATTTTCAAAAGGAGAATCATTAAAGCATTGCACAAATAATACACAATTGAATTTTCAAAAGAAGAATCTTTAAAGCATTGCACAGACCAGGTAAGGAGAGGTAATACTCGGCTTACAACAGTTAATTTAATGACCACTCAAAGTTACAATGGCACTGAAAAAAGTGACTTATGACTATTTTTCACAGTTATGACCGTTACTGCATTCCCATGATCATGTGATCAAATTTCAGATGCTTGGCAATTGGTTCATACTTATGACTGTTGCTGTGTCCCAAGGTCATGTGTTCACCTTTCGTGACTTTCTGACAAGCAAAGTCAAGGGAAGCCAAATTCACTGAACAACCGTGTTACTAACTTTTCAATTGCAGTGGTTCACTTAATAACTGGGCAAGGAAGGTCGTAAAATGGAGCAAAACTCACTTAACAAATGTCTCACTTAACAGAAATGTTGGATTCAATTGTGGTGGTAAGTTGGGGAATATCCATTTTTATTGTGCATGTTAACTGGAATAAACTATGCTAGAAATGCAAAATGATATGAATTACCAGGTGAGATAGTTATAGAATACAAAATGCATGGCAGACTTGGTTTTTAATCCTTCATTTGACTCCAAATTTCTACCTGCCCACCATAGTGAAATGTAACTTTTTAAAGAATTAATTTATTAAAAACACCAAACTTTAATATCTAATATATTCATATCGGTTCCACCACAAATCCGCGAAGCCCTTATCCGCGGAGACATAAGCGCGAAGACTAATTCGCGCCGTTCTAAGCGCTAAGGAAAAACGCGACCCTACCGCGATGACATAATCACGGAGGGCAAATCCGCGCATTCCCAAGCACTCAGTACCCTAAACCTAACCCTAAACCTAACCCTAAACCTAACCCTAAACCTAACCCTAAACCTAACCCTAAACCTAACCCTAAACCTAACCCTAACCCTAAACCTAACCCTAACCCTAAACCTAACCCTAAACCTAACCCTAAAACAAACCCTAAAACAAACCCTAAAACAAACCCTAAAACAAACCCTAAAACAAACCCCTAAACCTAATCCTAACCCTTACCTTAATTGAAATCGGCTTTCTGCTGCGGCGCCGTTTTAAAGCGCCCTTCTGTTGCCGCGCTGTTGTCGCGGCAGTGATGACGTGCGGTGATGACGTCGCGGCTTTAGCGCCGCGATTTTGACGAGCGCAGTTTTGTCGTGCCACGGTTCATATCAACCCCTCATTGGATGATATTTATTATATCAGTTGTGTGGTTCTTTGCTAGAATGTTGCCCCAAAACAATTAGCAATAGTTATTCAAAAAGCTAATTTGATTATTTGAATTAACATGTATGATGAAAAAGCAGCATGTATCAGTGAGGCCAAAGCAAGATATTTCCTTAAGAAAGTCAGTTTGTGTTCATATTCTCAGCCAAGACTATTCCATAATCTTCCAATCCACTTATCTGTTGAATGACCCAAGCAGCCTTTCCAATGTGTTAGTATTTCTTATCTAGCTGCTGCCAGTATGACTTTCATTACAGAGTTGTTCTCTCATCCTTAAATATAGAAAGTAGCATTAAAGTACATAGGATTAAATCTGATACCTACCGTATTTTTCAGAGTATAAGACACACCTTTTCCCCTCAAAAAAGAGGCTGAAAATCTGGATGCGTTTTATACATTGAATATAGCATTTTTTTGCCTCCAAAAACCCCGTCCCCTTTACCAAAATGGCCATGCATAGTCTTTAGGAGGCTTTCAGAGTGCTCCTGTGGGGGAGGGGCAGAAATGAGTGAAAATGGGGCATTTTTTGCTCAATTTTGCCCCTCAGCCCCCAGGAGCACTCTATAAGCCTTCCATTTTGGTGAAGGGGACGGGGTTTTGGGAGGCAAAAAAAATTGCTGTATTCAGTGTATAAGACACCCAGATTTTTGCAAAAAAGAGACCGTTTTTTGCCCATTTTTTGGCGGGGCTAGGAACACTCTACAAGCCTCCTAAAGGCTATTCATGCCGGTTTTTTGAAAAAAAAAACAGGCACGTTTTTGCAAAAAACAGGCACGTTTTTGCAAAAAACAGGCACGTTTTTGCAAAAAACAGGCACGTTTTTGCAAAAAACAGGCACGTTTTTGCAAAAAACAGGCACGTTTTTGGGAGGTCTGCAGAGTGCAAAAACTTTTTTTTTTTAATTTTCCTCTTCAAAATCTTGGTGCGTCTTATACACTGAAAAATACATTAGTCATTTTAAATAAAAAGGATGATACTGATTCAAAAAAGGGAGTGAATATGCCTAGCAACATGCATATTCCATTTACCCTAACCTCTCCAGAAGAATGAAGATAAGAATTAATTCATCTTGTACATTGTCTATACAGGTAGTACTCGACATAACAACTGTTCATTTAGTGATGTTCAAAGTTACAACAGCACTGAAAAAAGTGACCATGACCGTTTTTACAACCTTTGCAGTATCCCCATGATCATGTGAACAAAATTCAGGTGCTTGACAATTGATTATTTATGACTGCTACAGTGTCCCTGGGACATGTGATTCCCTTTCTGTGACAAGCAAAGTCAATGGGGAAGGCAGATTCATGTAACAAATGGTTTACTAACTTATCAATTGCAGTGATTCACTTAACAGCTGCCACAAGAAAAGTCGTAAAATGGGGCAACATTCACTTAACAAATGCCTCACTTAACAACAGAAATTTGTGTCTCAATTCTGGTCATAAGTCACATTAAGTATCTTGTAAAGAACTTGATGTCTGCTTCTTTAGTTTGTACAGAAGTGGGTTAAAGCACAGTGGATGTCCAGGGCATATCTGAAGCATCTACTGAAATTTCTCTATTCAAGTCACCTGCCCAAGATTCCAAATATTTATTGAAAAACTAAATAGAAGAATTAATTCCAGAGGCAATTAGTCGAAGAAAAATAAATAAGTAAATAAAAGGAAAAGCAAAATAAAAAATAAAAAAATAGCATCAGTTATCCAAATAAATAGGGATGTGGTGGCTCAGTGGCTAAGAGGTTGAGCTTGTTGATCAGAAAGGTCGGCAGTTCGGTGGTTCGAATCCCTAATGCCACGTAGCGGAGTGAGCCCCCATTACTTGTCCCAGCTTCTACCTAGCAGTTCAAAAGCATGTACAAATGCAAGTAGAAAAATAGGGACCATGTTGGTGGGACAGTTACAGCGTTCTGTGCGACTTTGGCATTTAGTCACGCCAGCCACATAACCATGGAGATGTCTTTGGACAGCGCTGGCTCTTCAGCTTTGAAATGGAGATGAGCACCGCCCCCTAGAGTCAGGAATGACTAGCACATATATACAAGGGGAACCTTTACCTTTATCAAAACCTAACCCTGGTACTTTCAGAATCAGGAGGAATCATTTAAGCTGAATCCTGCTCCCTGCAGAAATTCATATTAAAGCATCTCCTGATGAGGTATATTTGAACTTATTTATTTATTTAGTTAATTTGCATGGCTGCTTACTCAACCTGTGATTTGGGGCAACTAACATCCAGTTTAAAAAGCACCAAAATAGCCAAACAAAAATTAAAATACATCTTACCTGAGACCACCACATACAGAGGATGATGTTACCTGGTTGGGTAATGAAAAGTTGGCAAGGAAACAACCAAACACGGAGAGAAACAAGAACTCCACAATAAATGTATCCTTGAAAACACGGACACTGACTTCCTATCTAAAGGCCTAGTGGGAAAATCATATCTTATGGTTTTTAAGGGCTAGCAGAGTTGGAACCATCCAAATCTTGAGGGGGTCTACTGTTTATGGGACAGGCATAGTGACAGAGAAGCCGCGGTGAAATGGTATGTGGGAATGACCTTGGGAGACAGGAGGACAAACTACAGATTTGATAATCATCATTAAAAGATATCTCAGTCCACAAAAGGAGGTGGGGGACATGGGAAGCAGTTCAGAAGTGACCTTTCTTAGTTTCCTGGAGAGTAGGAGGGGATGGGAGCAATAGTTGCAATACTTTCAAGGTTTTGTTAATGTAACCTGTACAAAAAAAGACAGAGTTAGTACTCATAATTGTATTTCTTATCTGAACCACCTGGAAGGATTAACACATGCCCTCCTAGATCTCTCCAGATGAATTGTTTAATAGAAAGGACCTGAAACATGCTCACTTTATTGGATCTTTGGGGACTGGCAGAAATTGGAGATAGACAGTCCTACAAATATTCCATCTCCATAGTACGAAGACCTTTGTAGATGACAATCAATACCCTCTGGCAGCAATTGCAGTTCAATAGAGGCACACTGATGTGTGTCCATGATCACACACATTACCACATTCTGACCAGCTTTAAGTTCCAAGTGATCTTCAAGGCAATTCCATATAGCGTATGTTGCAATAATCCAATGAGAATTGGACAAAGTGTGAGTGACCATGAACCGGGCCTCCTGATCCTGGAATTTAGATGTTTGTCACACAAAATGAATCTGTGCAAAGATCATCCTGGCCATGACTTCCCCCAGCTCTTCTGTTAGGAACCAAGTGTCTAGGCAGTTGTGTATCAATTCTGGTGGAGAGTGCTATTCCATCCAGAACCAATGATGGAAATTCTCTGATTCAGTGGTCCCAAAATCCAGAGTCACTTGGTCTTGCTAGGGTTGAGCTAAACTCATTCTTCCCCATCCAGCCTCCAGACATTGAAAAGCAAGACTGATGGCATCATGTGGTCAACCTAGGGTAGTGATATATATAGATAAGGCCTAAGTTGAATTGGGCACCAGACCCCCAGGTACAATTGCATGTTTCTTTAAACAACCCAATGGGGTTCATCAGATACCAGAGGCAGTCCAAACAAATGGCTCATACTCCCCTACAATGGGGAAACTGCTGTGGAGATTTTCACAGGGTGAATTGACTATCTTGTCCATCCAGATCATATCACTATAGGATCAGCACTATCAGCACTAACAAGATCAAACCAAGGAACAGATAACACATAGGCCTAAGACTGCTTTTATTAGAATGTCCATATTAAAATTCTAGTGTACTTTGTCCATTCCTGTTTTATCTTCTTGAGCATTAGCGGAGTCCCTGCCTGAGAAGTTTCCATATATTTCTCTCCTCATACAGGCTCAAGCCATATTGCTTTGGCAATTGATCATCTCTCTCCATCAAGGTCATCTTCCATACTTCCAATATACCCTTAGATAAAGACCAAATTTAGTATGTGACCATAGTGTGTATGTATGTGTATGTATATGTTTGCATATTGTGTGTAGGTTTATAGCCTTCATATCCTTGAAGGCAGTCTAGCATTTATTTGGATAAAGAGCCAGCACTGTTCGAAGATATCTCCATGGTCATGTGGCCGACATGATTGAATGCCAAAGGTGCATGGAATGCTGTTACCTTCCCACCAAAGGTAGTCCCTATTTTTCTACTTGCATTTTTACATGCTTTCGAACTGCTAGGTTGGCAGAAGCTGATACAAGTAATGGGGGCTCACTCCGTTATGTGGCACTAGGGATTCGAACCGCCAAACTGCCGACTTTTTTGATCAACAAACTCAGCATCTATGGACCAGTGAGAGGCTTATTGGATGCCATTTGTATGGGGGAAAGCAATTAGCATCAGTTGAAACCCATTAATTTAAAAAGCTGTGCTTTAATACTTACATTGATTTGTATTATTCTGATATAAAACATGTAAGAAATAAATCTGAGGGAAAAACAGAATTCATTCCAAGGAGTTGAATAATTCTAGCCCCCACATCTTAAAAACATCCAGGAAAGGGTGATTTCCTAAAGTTGTTCTGCTTTTGAACATCTCTTAACACGAGGAAGGAGTTTATTTTTCCTTTTATCCCTGATCAGCTTCCCTGTTATTTTTCTTCATTAATGGTCCTTGTGCCACCACCACCCTTGCCTTCCAAAGCAACAAACAGCAAGCCTGTTTCATTCTCTGATAGCAAGCTTTCATATATGGAAAGAAAGCAACTGTGTCTCCCCTTCATATTTATTTAACCCTTCATGTTTTCATTGCACTTTTTATTTGCTTTTCCAGACAGACAATGACTCCCCAAGTGACTCACATCAATTAGAAGAGACACAGGCCTTGCCCTTAGGCTCCAGCCTAAAATAGGCAAGGTACATAAAAAGATGGGCAGGGGAAGAAAAGGGGAGGGAGACTAATTCTCAAGGCCAGAGGGCGGATTGGGAATGCAAATTGGGGCAAGTCCTTCACCTTCATTCTCCTCTAGTTTGTGGACAGCTGCCAGATGTCTTAATTTAAATCTGCCTATCATGGATCTTTTGGAGGAAGGATGACAAACCTCACATCAAGGGCAGAAGTTTTATTTCCTAATTGAAAATGGATTCACATGATACTGTGCAGTTTCTTTTTTCCTTGACTAATCAAAGCTTGGTTTCCTGGTATAAAGGCGGTGTTACCCAAAGCACAACACTAGCAACAAATATATAAGTGCTGGCTGCTTCATCTAGGATCTTCATAACACTGGTGACTCCAACCCAGTGGTAAAATTCAATTTTTTTTACTATTGGTTCTGTGGGCGTGGCTTGGTGGGCGTGGCAGGGGAAGTATGTTGCAAAATCTCCATTCCCTCCCCACTCCAAGGGAAGGATACTGCAAAATCCCCATTCCCTCCCCACTCCTAGGGAAGGATATTGCAAAATCTCCATTCCCACCCCACTCTGGGCAACTGATATTTACCGGTTCTCTGCACTACTCAAAATTCCCGCTATCGGTTCTCCAGAACCTGCTGAATTTAACCCCTGCTCCAACCCCCAAAATTCTCAGCTTGTATGGCCATTACTGAATTGGAGGACCGTGGCATAATAGCATAAGTTCAAAAATACTTTCCATGCAGTATCTAATTTGATGGACCCAACCACCCACTAATGTAGTTAAAACACATATTAGTTCTGGTTACTAACATATTAATATTTATAAAAGGATTATTTTATTAATACTGTACTGCAGTGTAATTTCCCCACTTTAAGCCATGGTGAAGAATCTTTTATTTAAATGGATTTGGTAAACTCATCAGATTGGGTGAGATCAACATTCAAAAACATCTATCTGTGCATCTATCTATCTATCTATCTATCTATCTATCTATCTATCTATCTATCTATCTATCTATCTATCTATCATCTATCTATCTATCTATCTGTCATCTCTCTGTCATCTCTCTCCCACTTTATTATTTTTACAAATAAGGTGGTGAACATACCTAATACTCCTTCCTCCTCCTCTTTTCCTCATAAAAACAACCCCGTGAGGTAAGTTTGACCAAAAAAGGGACCATTCAAAGTCATGCAGCCAACTTTAATGACTAAGGTGTTTTCTTGCCTGGTGCCTTAACCACTAGAGCAAAGAGGCTCTAATGGCTCTATAAACTGTTTTTACTATCTTTACATTGCAGGAACATAATAAAAGTTGTCTACTGAAAATGCTTATTGCTCACCCGATGGGCCATTCATGCTCCCATTTTATAGGCTGAACAAACCACAGTGAAGACACATTGATTGAGGTCATACATGGTTTAATGGTTTCTTTGGTTTTACCTTAATAGCGATCAAATCAATTCATGGTGAATAGTATTACATATATGAACTCATGTTTTGATTAAGAGTCCATCTTTAGGGGAGACATGATAGCGTCCCAATATTTGAGGGGTTTCTATAAAGACAAGGGAGTTTAAACTATTTTTCAAAGCACCAAAAGGCAAGACAAGAAACAATGAATGGAAACTAACCAAGGAGAGAAGCAACCTAGAACTAAGGATAAATTTCCTAAGGGTGAGAGCAATCAACCAATGGAATCTTGCCTTCCAAAGTTGTGGGTGCTCCATCACAGGAGGCTTTCAAAAGCTTCCAGGACCACCATTTGTGTGTAGGATCTCCTGTTTTAGCAGGGGGTTGGACTAGAAGACCTCCAAGATCCTTTCCAACTCTTATTATTCTATTGTATTCTATTTCGACTGAATATACTGCAAGGCTCACAATACAGTACAGATGAAAAACAAAGCGGGACAAGTGACCTTGTTGTTAGTTGTGAAGTTGTGTCCCACCCATTGTGACCCCATGAACAATATTCCTCCAGGCCTTCCTGTCCTCTACCTTCCTCCGGAGTTCATTTAAGCTCACGCCTACTGCTTCAGTGACTCCATCCAGCCACCTCATTCTCTGTCCATCCCCTTCTTCTTTTGCACTCAATCTTTTCCAGCATCAGGCTGGGAAAGTGACCTTATAGTTAAGCACCCTTTGAATCTACTTTTCCCGTTTTTCTTAGAACTTCCCAGGCCTGTTTTGAACCCTCAGGTTCAAACCGAGAGGGCATAAAACTATGCTAAGGCAGGTGTCCAGGGTATCCTTCTAGATCTAGAAAGTTTAGTGGAGATCCGGAGAGTTTTGGGCATCTTAACAACCGCGTGGCGGGAAAAAGCAGGAGCGGCCCCAGGTGAGCTGCGGGTCCTTCCTGCCAGGCTGTTGTCGGCCCAGAGCACAAAGGGTTAGTTCTCCAAGGGGCCGAGAGAAAAAGGGTGGGATCTGGGCAGCTGTGCCGGCTTTCCTTTCCCAGGCTCTCCAGTACCGGAGCAGAGCGTGGGAGAGGCCGAGGAAGCGGGCCGGCAGGGGTGGGGTTGCCTCGGTTGTCGCCTCACCACCAGCAGCAGCCTGCTCTTTGGCGCTAGGCGCTTGCGCCGGTGAGGAGAACCGCCGCTACCGCCGCAGGAGAACAGAGGCGGCGCGGTTCCCGGAGCGATCCTTTTTCGCGGGCCGGGAGGATCCGACGTCGAAGCCTGGCAAAGGACTACCGAACCTCCCGAGGAGAGCGGCCGAGGTCTGACGGGGAGCTCGCGCGATCCGCCCCGCTTTTGCGCCCTCAGAGCGAGCCTGGAAGCGACCGCCAACTCGGGCAGCGGCGCCCTTCCCAGAGCAGCCCCACTTGGGCTGTTGAGCGCCGGGAAAGCAAAAGGCGCCTTCCTCTTTCGCCGGGTTCCTGGTTAGGAGAGATCTCCGAGAGAGAGAGAGGGAGGGAGAGAGGGAGAGAGATGCCTCTTGGCTTTGAATCTTCTTCTCCCACTCCGGACCTTCTTGGGGGCAGAAGTCCGGCGATTCCCGACCGTCCATCATCATCGGTCCTTGGAAGATTCTCCGTCTTGCCTTGTGCCGCGTGACGTTTTTCGGAAGGCGAGAGGAAGCCAACTCCCAGCCCTCAGTAGCTCGGCATTTTGACACGTGTGGGTGTTTGTTTGGCACTTTTTTTGAGTTCCTCCCATCCCCACCGCCGCCACCCTCCGTCTCCTTCGTCGTTCGCGAAGAGGCCTTGCTTTGCTCCTCCTTTTTCTTTGGCTGCAGCTCAGGGAGGAGACCTTAAAAAAAATATCTCTCCCTTTTGTGCAGGGACACGCGCAAACCCTCGCAGGCGCAGCAGCAAGAACGCGGGTACGTCCACAGTGGCAGAAATAACCAACCGCACACCTTGGTGGGGGGCAGCAAGACAAGAGAAAGCTGATCCTAGAGCCCAGGTCCCAAACCTGAGCTACAGATGAATCCAGCGCCTGGGTGTGAGATGGATGGATACAGAAGACTGAGGAAGGGGCATAACTGAGCTGGACCTCTCGGCTGAAAAGAAAACCCGGGTTTCTTCTGAAAAGATGGTGGCTTTATTTGGGCTGGGTTGCTGCTGAAGAGGCTTCATTTCCCCCTTTGTCAAGCTCTCCATCTCAAAGTGGCAGCCAGGAAGAGACTGTAAGAAGGAAGACTCTTGGCAGAGTTGGTTCCCATCTTTGTCATTCCCTCTCTGTGTGGGAGAAAGCTGAATCTGGCACATAAGCTTAAGACAACATTTCAATGGGGCCTGATCCAAAGATTTCAACCAACCTACTTCTGCAGACACCACTGAGAAAACTGGTAAGAAGGGAGAGCAATTTTCTGTGAAACTGGACCTGATGGAAGAACTGAGAAAGATTGTGGGAGGGTGCAGGCAAAGTGGCCAACTTACTTCTATTCTTTCTACCTTATGTTTCCTTATGGATTCAGGACCCTTTTCTGATTAGATTTGGATGATTGCTGTAAATTAACAGGAGGGAATGAATCCAACATTTGTCCCAAAATTTTCTGTTTCTATATTTATTGAGTGAATTTGTCTAGACAAGGCTTAAATCAGGTTGGGTCAATTGTGGTTCAATATGCTGCGAATCCGGGACATGATATTAGCCATAATGTAGTTTGTTTGAGCATTGTACAATAATGTGAATATAGCCATGAGTTTTGTTAACCCAGATGAAACACTGTGTTAATGCGACCATTGATTTAGGGGCACAGGCATGAAACAGAAGCTAGAAAAAGTAAAAGAAACAAATATATAATGTTTGATTGGAAAATTAACTTTGCTATCTTTCTACATTTTTCGAAGCCAGTTGCTTTGATGCCTGAAATTATGAAAACCAGACTAGCTAATCTTTTTAATAAAATGCTTCTGAAACTTAGTCATGTAACATAGTCACTTGTGTTTGTAAAATGTTAATTTTTAATGTGTTCTTAGTACAAAATTCATTTGGGTGAAGTGTCAAAGGGAGTGACAGCTGACGGTGATGGTTTGTTTGTAGAGCTTGGATATTGGTAGAGATTCAACCCATGTTATAGTAGGTCAGATATGAAGGGAAGAGAATCTGTCTTTTTCCTCCCTGCTAATATATTTCTCTCTCAGTCAGGGGCTGTCATGTGTTGGGAAGATGACAACTTGAAAATTGATACTGGAAGAAGCCACTGAATACCTGCTTCTAAAGCTTCCATGCCTTCTGGGTTACTGGGAGCTGAACTGTCGCTGAGGTAACTTTTGCCTTCTAGGCAGATTCTCTTCACAAAGTATCTAAGGATTGGGTAGTGGAAGCCAGCAGGATGCCTCGGAATAGGGCATTCTCGGAGCCTGAATACTCAGTAGAGTATTCGGCAGACTATTCAGTCAGCTTGCCTTCTGACCCTGAGCATGGGGTTGGCCGGACCCATGAGGTGACGGTGAGGAACTCAGGTTCTTGCCTCTGTCTGCCCCGTTTTATGCGACTCACGTTTGCTCCTGAGTCCCTGGAAAACCTCTACCAGACCTACTTCCGGAGGCAGCGTCATGAGACTTTGCTGGTCCTGGTGGTCTTTGCAGCCCTCTTTGATTGCTACGTTATCATCATGTGCACAGTGGTGTACACGTCAGAGAAGCTGGCACCAACTGTGGCAGCATCAGTTGGCCTGGCTGCCCAGATCCTCCTCTTTATCCTATGCAAGTATCAACTCCTGCCTGATCGTGTCACCCGGAAATTCATGCCATACATTCTGTGGATACTGATAGCTGCTCAGATATTCTGCTACTTGGGCTTGAATTTTGCCTGCAACCACGAGGCCAGTGACACAGTTGGATGGCAGGCCTTTTTCGTCTTCTCCTTCTTCATCACCCTGCCCTTGCATCTCATGCCCATTGTTCTTATCTCAGCCATTTCTTGTGGCATCCACACGCTTGTGTTAGGAGTCACCATTGCACAGCAGAAGCAGCAGCAGCTGGAGTCCATCTATGGAATCACCTTGCTGTGGCAGGTAAAAATGATGTGTTGTGAATGAGTGCAAAGGTGCATATCTTCTTCTAGGCTGACAGCTTCCTTTGGGTATTGAGCAGATTGATGGGAGCCATTCATTTATAGCAGTAGAATTAGCTTAATGCTGACATTTCATGACAATAAGTCAATTGGTTATTTTCCAGTTACCGTATTTTTTGGAGTATAAGACACACCAGAGTATAAGAAACACCAAGGTTTTGAAGAGGCAAATTAAAAAAAAAAGTTTTTGCACTCTGCAGACCTCCCATTTTTTTAAAAAAGAGAATGGATAGCCTTTAGGAGGCTTGTAGAGTGCTCCTGGGGGATGCTCCCCCAAATGAGCAAAAAACAGCTCATTTTTTGTGAAAATGGGCCCATTTTTCTCAAAAAAAAAAAGAGAATGCATGGCCTTTAGGAACTTTGCAGAGAGCTCTTGGGGGCTGGGGGGGGCAAAATTGAGCAAAAAATGGTCTGTTTTTCCCTCTGCAAAGCTCCTAAAGGCTATGCATGGCCATATTGGTGAAGGGGGCGGGGTTTCGGGAGGAAAAAAAATGTTGTATTCAGTGTATAAGACGCACCCAGATTTTCAGCCTCTTTTTTGTGGAAAAAAGGTGTGTCTTATCCTTTGAAAAATACGGTATATATTTTATTATAACTGGAATACAATTACAGTTGTGCTAAAAATTACAAGATGGTAATACTTTTGGAATTCTTTGTGGAATCATTTCTAAAACTTTTGTGGCCTAATGGAAAGGAAGGAGAAAATGAGACCTTTTGATTTTGGATGAAGGATTAGTGAGTTTGTGGGGGAAGATTAGTGCTGCAGATAAAATGACTCCATAGAACTAGTTCACATATGTGGAATTCCAAGCCTAACATACTTTATATCATTTAAATTTCTAGAATCTCAGCCACAATTTCAGAAAGCAAGCAAATGGTACCATGGGTTTCAAGGGCTCATGACTTTGAACACAATTCATTGGCATTGCTGTGTAGAGTAAAAGGGTCATTGCTATGCTGCACCAGGGACCGGCTCTGTGGAGAAAGGTTTTTCCATGGACCTGGGTTTTTCCATGGTTTTGCAGGCTGCATGCATCCTGCAGAGGGGGTTTCGCTTGTTTGCTGGCATGTTGCGGACTGGTGCCAATCCACAGACTGGGGGTTGGGGACCCCTGTTCTACATGACTAACTGGTCCCTTCTTGCACTTATTCCTATTCTACCAGACATAATAATCCTTAAAGTTTCTTCTTCCACTCTGTTGGTAAAATATAGAGTGGGGCACAGAGAGAAAATCCAACTATTAAGTCCAAAATAAAGCTTGTTACACAGATCTATCTTTAGTAATTTTTTAAAAAGAGAATATGCATATAAACATTTTTAAATATTGGAATCCAAAAAGCATTTAGGTTTCACAATCTGAATTTTATTTGATGGGGCAGGGTGCCAAAACAGAATAAGCCTGTAAGTGGTATTATTTTGTAATGCTACAAATATTCCAGGGGTTCTTCAGTTGAATTGAAGAAGCTTCTTAGATAAGAAGCGAAACATTTCCTGAAAAAACCTCAAGAAAGTCCAGCTACCTTTATGGAAAAGCACCTTTGGGACAACCATGACCTGAATGATTGAGAATCACTATAGAGAATGCTACAGATAATTTAAAGTTGGTCTCATTTGAGGAAAAGCAGAAATTTTCTCTTGTGAGAGTAAGCTTCCTAAAGAGAATGCTACCAGTCACGTTTGCCATCAGGGATTGTCATGCCTAGACAAATGATGTGACTCTGTGGGCAACCACAATTTTCAGTGAAGCCGAACTGATTTTATTTCCACTATACTCCAGTTTATCAGCATCTTAACCTACTCTAAATACAATATTCAGTTTTGATATTGGGTATAATGCTGTAATCTAAGATAATGTTCGGAAGAAATAGAGTGGAACCAAACACTGATTAGACTCTTCACTGAAAGTACCTTCCTCCTGCAGAGGGTTTTTTTTTTTTTAACTGAGGTAGTGGGTCGGGAACCAATTGGTATTTAGGAATTGGTAAAAGAAGCAGATAGAGGCAGCAGCTAGTAAGAGAAAAAGAGATGGGAGATGGAAGAGAAAAGAGATCCAACATATACAAAGGCTTTCTGAAATATAGAGTTGGCCCTGCTTGTAACCCAGTTGAATGAGTTGTGAATCATCTTATATAAGTAAAAGCAAATGTTGGATTTAGGTGTATGGTCAGCTGATTTTCCTATGACTTATCTTGGGATGGCATGAATTCTTGATAGAGAAATTCTTCCTCCCATGTCCTATTTTCTCTGGTGTTTCTAGATCGGTCCCACACGGTGCAATTAACTTAGTGCCTATATGAATATATTTACTGTGGTTTCTAAATCATGGTTTATGGCATAGCATGGCATGCTTCTGATTTATTGACCAAATAAACTATGGTTTAGCATGGTGCATGTGATCAATCCTTATTTGGTTTGCTTGCTTTTGTTAGGACTGGCTCAATTGCAGTTGCTCGGCATACTGATAATTTGAAAGTCCGTGAGAGCCTTGCTGTATGTGCTCAGACCCTAGGATAGCTTTCCCTGAAATCTGAGCTTTCTGACTACAGTTCTCCCCATGCTAAGGGGCATATCCAAATGGCTGGGTATCTGGGACTTGCAACCTACAATTGGGAAAAGCTGATCTTTTATTTATGGATAGGTTTTATCAAAAGTACTTTTGACTGGGGGGGTTGCCTAGATTTGCACTGAATCTAGATGATCCCTGCTGTTTTAAAAAAAAGTTCTGGAAAGCAGGGCTGTACAAATTCACAAAAATAAAATGTGGGTTTAACCACCCGTCTCTTTCCCTTTTGCCTATGCAAGTCAGTTTAAATGGCTCAACCCATTTCTGAGACTTTTCAGATTTAGTTGTGTGACAAGTTTGAAAAAAGGACTAAAAGACAATGATTCCTGGCTTTTTCCTAATTAGAACATTTGAAAATTACATGCTCATATAAAAGATTTCACATCCAGAAGTTGGAAACGTAATATGAAGACATGCATGTAGCAATGAAAATGGAACTTGCTATAGTATTGCTGCATCAAGAGTGATAATCAATTTGAAGGCCTCTGAATGCAATGAGCCACAATTCCCCGAACCACTGGCCAGTCGGTCCTGGTGGAAATTAAGGCATGTGAGCCAACACATTTGAAATTGAGGAAGGTTGATTATGAGTTGTTCAGCTAGCAAGCGTGAATGACTGAATTAGTAGATTTGTGGTAGAGTTCAGGGTCCTGTTAGACTCTGTCTCAGGAGAGGTTGTGATGGAGAAATATTGCGAAAGAATCTTATAAAATCGATGTAATAAAAAATGGAATCATAGAAATTAAATTGACCCTTTTGATGATACCTGTAAAAGACAGGCTTATGCATATTCAGTACCTTCAACGGTATTTTGCATTCTATGGTGCCCCAGATGAACAAAATGTACATACACACATATTTACCAAATTCTGTCATTAGACATGTTTACTGAAATTCTGGCTCTGCTACAGGAAGCTTTATATGCTAGCCCCCAGTGACTGTAAAAGGGGATTATACTTTGTTTATATTTTGTTTCAATTTAGTAGCCAATGAACTCTAATAGACTCTGGGTAAGTGTACCAAACTAGAACAACCATTAAAAAATAGATCGAAACATTAAACCAAATTGATACCCAAGACTAAAATAATCTTATAGACAACAAAAATTGGCTCTAAGCTCTACGCAAACAGTAATACATCAGCTCCAGGTTTTCAGAGCTTTCCAGAATCCTGGAAGAGAGAATGCCATTCTTCTCTGGTGGGATGCTGTTGCCAAGGGGCTGCAATGGAGAGGACATGCCACTTTAATTCCACAAGATGACAAATGCAACAGGACAGAACAACATCAGAGTTGGAAGAGGTCTTCTAGTCCAATCCCCTGCTCAAGCAGGAGAGAGCCTATACCATTTCAGACAAATGGCTGTCAAATCTCTTCTTAAAAGCTTCCAGTGATGGAGCAGCCATAACTTTTGAAGGCAAGCTGTTCCACTGGTTAATTCTTCTCACTGTCAGGAAATTCCTTCTTAGCACACCTACTCTACCAAAACATATTGGCAGGCAGAAACGATTGGAGACAATTGGGACAAGGCCCTATGTCACACTTTAAAGGGCTTTATAGGTGTTACCAGCACTTTGAATTTTATTCAGAAGCTGCGTGGAATCAAAGCAGTTAGTTTTGTCATCCATGAAATTATGCCATGCTTTTAATTCATGGATTGGAGCAGCTACTTCACTTCCTTACAAGGCACAATGACCAGTTGAGGTAGGTTGGGTGAACTTATTTCTTCCACAAGATGGAATCGTTTGCACTTGTGGAGTATTCTGCTACAGCGGTGGAGTGGAGTGTGTCTCAGCAAGAGGAAGTATCTCCTTGAAGCAGTTTGCCCACAATTCACATTTTGTCAATAGCTACAGTTGCTATTGTTGTTACATACAATTTCAGACAAGGGCAGAAATGAACATTCCACACACAAGAAATAGTGCTATGAGCAATGAAAGAATTTGAAACTCTTTTTTTCAATACAGAAGTCCACTTATTGTTCAGATATCGCTGGTATTATGTGATAATCTCTGAAAAGCCTCACATTTGAATTTTGAAAGAAGAGATATAGAACAGCTTTTTGATATTGTTAAGTTGAAAGCAGCTAAGGATTCTTTGTAAGAGTCATGTATAGCAGGAAAAAATGATTTATTATGGTTGTATATGTAGCCGAGGTGGCGCAGTGGTTAGGGTGCAGCACTGCAGGCCACTTCAGCTGACTGTTATCTGCAGTTCAGCGGTTCTAATCTCACCGGCTCAGGGTTGACAGTCACTGCCTTGTGGACGTTGACATTTACGAAGATTAAGTCCAAGTAAGTCCAAGTCCATCCTTCCGAGGTGGGTAAAATGAGGACCCGGATTGTTGGGGACAATAATGCTGACTCTGTAAACCGCTTAGAGAGGGCTGAAAGCCCTATGAAGTGGTATATAAGTCGAACTGCTATTGCTATTGCTATTGTTTGCAGGTACCAAATATTCCTAAATCATTACTCCTGCATTAATGAAGAACTCCCTTGCGCACCTAGGTTTCTCTGGGCCATTCTTTAGCACAAGCGTTCTGGCAGCGATGGATGAATATTGTAAATTGTCAGAGATATTCTGCACTATATATAGTCCTAGAGCAGTGGGTCTCAACCTTCCTAATGCCGTGACCCTTTAATACAGTTCCTCATGTTGTGACCCCCAACCATAAAATTATTTTATGTTTTCCACATTTTTTTGAAAATATGTGTTTTCCGATGGTCTTAGGCGACCCCTGTGAAAGGGTCGTTCAACCCCCAAAGGGGTCCCGACCCACAGGTTGAGAACCACTGTCCTAGAGTCTCTTTTGCTCAAACCAGTGATGTTCGGTGAGGTTTATGGCTGGTAAGGCACTGACACAGTAGTGGGTTTCAAATTTTTTTAGACTTGTGGACTTCAACTCCCCAGAAGTCAGGAATTTTTAGGCTTTTAACCCTTGCTTAACTCTGCTCGAGTGATCATAAAACGCCTAAAGTCAGACTAGATGAGGCATGTCGTTCTCCTGCCTCCTCCTGTAGAGGGCGCTTTTTAGAGGCTTTTTTTAACAGTTAAGCAGAGTCATCCACGGTGACTCTGGCAGCAACTAGCTCAGCCTGACCTCAGCTCTTGCCTTTTTCCTTTTACATTTTTTTTCTTTTCATGATGACAGTGGTGAGGCTCTGCCTCTCCTGCCTCCCCTGACTGCACGTCCCTGGCTCAAACAGATAAATGTGTTATGTGTAATAAGTAGCCTTCATTAGGCATGAATAGCATTCTGAGTCTTTCATAAAGCAAAATGGCAGCAAATTTGGGACACTTCAATCATATCACTCAAGGTCAAATAGCTCAGCAAAATACTTTTCCACTCATGAAACATCCTTTGAGAAATACAGAAGCATCTCCTTATCTGTTGAACCAGTGATTTCCATGTTTCCATATTGTTGATGTTTGTTTAAATCTCTCATTATGACAAAAATCACAGTAAATATAAATTCCGAGCTAAAATGGTATGTTTTTTCTTTTTAACTGGAACAGAAGTCTATTACAGAAGAAAAAGAAACAAATTTGCTCTCAAATGGCTATAAAAATAGGTTAGATTACTAGTAGAGTATGGACGACAAGTAAAATAACATATTGAAAAGTAAGATGAGAATGGTGACGGTAGTGATTATGATGATAAACTTAGTACTCTTAAGAAAACAGAATGAATTCTCTAGCGAGAAAACTGAATTGGACTTACACATTTTTTTCTTATTCCTAACTTGTTTTGTCCAGAAGTATATCCTTACTTGGGCAGCTAACATCCTGAAAAAAGCACCACAGTATTATTTATTTTAGGCCTTCCCAGAATACTAAATATCTAGAATGTTCTGTTGCTTGTCATGTTCAAAATATCTTGCATTGTCACAAACAGATCATTTTAGACTATTTGACCCAAACAGATTTTTTAAAATTTACACAATCTTGTTTTGAATTGTTATCTAATATCATTCTTTTCCAAAATTATTGTATATTGTTTATGGCTTTAGAATTCCTTTGATTGATGTGATATTTAAGAAAAATTATGCTTTGGGATAGGGATTATATTTGGATGATGATGATGTTGATGATGATACTTTATTCATTAAACATGAAACTCAGTCAACTGAACATTCAAAAATGCATTACAAATACCATTGACTGGTGCTAATGGTTGATACGGGTTGCTGCCAGCATCCTAGGTATCAACCAAGTACCTTCTTAAAATATACGATGTTCTGGGTAGCACAGTTTTTTGCAGTTCTGCTGGTGTTATTGCAGGAAGCTACAATTTGTTGGTGTATCTTATAAAATTCTTGGACATGGTACCAAGTGCCCCAATGACAAGGGGTATCACTCTTACATGTTTCATCCATAATTGGGTAGTTTTGATGGCCAGGTGGTGGTATTTTGTGATTTTTTTTTTCAGTTTTCCAGTTCTTTCTCTTCGACTCTGGCATCTATTGAATCTTTCCCAAGGGACTGGGATATGTAGACATTGTTTGTGATGGTGTTCAAGGTATAATTGCAGGGTATAAGCTGTTCCAAGTAAAGCTGTCTTTTGCAGTTGATTGATGTCAATGCCTTTTGTCAATGCCGCTGGTGTTCAAGCAGTGCTCCATATGTTTTGGGATTACGTTCAAGGTGTCTATTACTATTATTGTTTGTTGCATTAATGTAGCAGAGAGACTGAATGCTTGCTTATCTTATGTGCCTGGCAAAATTGCATTCCATTCCCCGGGAATGCTGTACTTGCATAAATTCGTCAGGTACCTCCAAGTGTATGGGACATCACTTGTCAACAAGGAGACTTTTAAGAATGCTTCTGAGATAACAATTAAATTTTAAATGTTTAATGCAAATTTAATGTAATGTAAACAGTTTATTTAGAACATGAGAAGAGCATAATTTTTTATATAATTATCTACTTAGCAGTCAAGTAAGCAACAAGCTGCTCAGAGTGATCAGCTAGTTTTGGAGGAAAAATGAGATAAGATTCCAATGGCAAACTGGCAGGTCTTTTAATATAACCTTCCAAATTAGCTGATTTTGAGGAGAGGACACTAATTTGGAAACCACCCATCACTCAAAGAGTGACCTTGGATGGTAAACAATTAAACATAAACAGATAAAAAACATATATGAGTATTATATTAGGAGGCAATGAAACAAAAATGCAATTATTACAACTGAAAGTTAAAAGGGCGGGGGGCTAATCAACCTGATTGCTATATGCTCCTGAGACCCCAAACAAGTTGGCAGGGCTAGGCCTTTAGATATTTTCAAAAACTCTGGAGAGTAGTGGCCCATTTAATTTCTGGGCGGGAGAATGTTTCAAAACATGGGTTGGGTGGGGGGAATGGCAGAAAGGCTCTCTTACTGGACCCCACCAGTTAAAATTCTTGAACTGATGGAGTCTGCAAAATACCCTACCCTAACTGGGTAAGGTGAGTCAATGTAGTGGGTTAAAATTAAGGTGATCAGATTTTCAGATTGGTAAAGAGGGACACCTTTGACCGGGGGGGCGGGGCGGGGGGGGGCTGATTAAAAATTTTATAGGGAGCAACAAAAATTTTCATATAACGCAAAAATAGTATTGTAATATTTTTTTATTTCAACATAACTACAATTTACAAATATAAATTGTAACTGTTGCCAAACATCAAAATTTTGATCGCGTGACCATGAGGATGCTGCAACGATCACTAAGTGTGAAAATGGCCGCTAAGTGTGAAAAATGGACATCAGTCACTTTTTTCAATGCCATTGTAACTTTGGTCACTAGACCACCTTTCTTGCCACAGTTCTTAAGTGAATAACTGCAGCTGGTATTTTGTATTTTGGATAGAATCTTTTTTTAAATAGTCTAAGACAATTTTAAAAAAAGAATCCACACAGAATAAATTGAAGTAAAACATTTCAAACTATTCCACACAGAATAAATTGAAGTAAAACTATTTTTAAAAATTCTATGCACAATATATTTCAAAGTATTGTGCATAGAATTTTTAAAAATGGTTTCACTTCAATTTATTTTGGATAGAATCTTTCTTTAAATAGTCTAAGACAATTTAAAAAAAGAATCCACACAGAATAAAACTATTTTAAAAAATCCTATGCACAATAAATAAAATATTATTTTAAAATACATTAAAAAATAAAAGAAAAAAACCCAGCTCACTTACCAGCAGGCAGGCACTCCAAGTCAATCCAGAATGATGTAGATGTTAATACAAAGAACTGAACAAATTAAAATGGTGAAATTATTAGTCCCAGGGAAATATTTTTCAAAGAAACTTTGCCACCATTTTTTCCACACGAGCCGACCTCCAACCTCCGTGCCCCTCCCCTCCGGGAAATCCAGGAAGAAACAGAAGTCCTTACTTTTCTAGCCAAAGTATTTCCTGGAGCTCTATGGTACTGGGTCATCTTTTCTTATAAAAGTAAGTACAAGGGGCGGGGGGTCCGTTTTGTTGCTTTAACATTTTAATATCTTCAATGAAAGTACTGAGACAGAGAGAGGGTTAGACAGAGTGTCTTTTGTCTTGCCCTGGTTAGGATTTCTTAAGCAAATCCGCTGGGCTTTCAACATGAAGCCAGAAAATCGGGACTTTTTAAAAACGCCTCGGGACATGGGACAAATTGTTATAAATCGTGACTGTACCGCCAAAATTGGGACGTCTGGTCACCTTAGTTAAAATGGTGCCACAGATTAAAAGTGGCAAGTTTAAAAAACTCGTGATTTTGCCTAAAACTCTTTCCAGGTCAAAACATGATTCATTCTTGCTATACACTCAAATATAATGGTAAAACTTCTAGATGTCATCATTCCTGTGTGAGGGACAATAGTTTGCATTTTAAGAATTTTCCCCCTTACCCCCAGTTAGGTTGTTCATAACAGTTGTAGATATTAACACTAGAGATATGAGTGTGCCACCAGCCAAGTATAGTATGCTTATCACTTGCTATTTCTGGACTCATAGAGCTTTGTACAGCTGGCGCACATGCCAGTTTCCCCTCTTTAGAGCTCACACCTCTATGTATTTGCACATACAGGATTTCTGTAAGCCTGCATTTTGAAACTGTAAAACAGATGGGAAATCATGGTCTCAGATGGCAAATCATGGTCAGTTTAATTTCATTAACTTGAAGGCAAGCAGGTGGTCAGATGAAAAATGACTACTTATTGCTTGTCATGCATCTGAGTTCTGCATTCTATCTTCTCTGTAATAGTTTAAAAATGACAACCTAACATATCAGAAATGATTATACTTCAAAATCAATACATACGTATAAATTTCAACCCATGAAATGTCCTTCTCTCTTCTTTAAAGTATTTTTTTTACACCTGACAGATTATCTTGGGGTTTATGTATTTTGGTCTGAGACAATTCACAAAAGGTAACATAATTCACTTGTAAAAAGGCTGACATATCCTTTAGAGCAGTGGCTGTACATTTTGCTCTTTTTAAACAAATAAACTGAGATGCTACCCAAATTTTACATCATGAAAAAAACTAAAATCTGCAACCAACATCAAGAAGAAACTAAATCCTGCAAGCTAACTCTGTTGTCTTGCAGTACAATAAATAGTTGTAGAGTTGCAGTGACAGCAGGGATTAGCTTGGCTAAGTTCCCAGAGAGCAGGGGCAGGCAGAAGCATCTTTGCCACTGATTGAACAGCTCTGCTCTAGTTACCAAAGGCAGCACATGTAGAAAGGCTAGGAGAAAAAAAGGAAGGTTTCTAAGAAGGTAGGCGGTAGAGAACCAGAGGTGGGTATTCAGCAGGTTCTGACCAGTTCTGGAAAACCGGTAGTAGAAATTTTGAGTAGTTCAGAGAACCAGTAAATACCACCTCTGACTGGTCCCGCCCCCATCTAATGTCTGCCTCCCGAGTTCTAGCCAACTGGGAGGAAATGGGAATTTGCAGTAATCTTCCCCTGGAATGGGGAGGGAATTGAGATTTTACAGTATCCTTCTCTTGCCATGTCCACCAAGCCACACCACACCACACCCACCAAGCCATGCCCACCGAACCAGTAGGAATTTTTTTTTGAATCTCACCACTGTAGAGAATGGTAGAAAAATGGGAGATTGTAAGCAGGAAGTGTCCCAAAGAAAGTTCGAACCAAACTCATAGATCAGAAGAGGGGAAAATGGGAAATGTGTCAAAAGAAATCCATGTCAGAAGAAATGGAAACTTAAGTCTAACTTTGTGCTTCTATTTAAGGGATAGGCAGATTTAGGATTTTTATCAAAACCTGAAAGTTTCTGATACAATTGTGGTAGGTTGCTTAACCATAAACTAAAATGAAAATATTTGGGGTGAGAGCAAGATGGAGCCATGGTGTAAATGATTTAAGGGTGGGACTAGTTACCAATTGCATCTAGGTATCATTCATATGCATGAACTCTCCATAAAATGATGTGTTTCCTGAATTCTCATGGATCAGACAAATACTAGAATAATTTGGCCAGAGGAAGCAATACATATTTCTGTTTTATAGACAAGAAAAGCTTAGTCTGGTAGGTGACTTATCACAAATCCAACCAGAAGGGAGTTTTGCATTTTCTTTTTCTTTTAAATTACTGTTTTTGCTTACTCATCAGAGGTTAATGAAGATCTACTGCAAATCATCAGAGATCTATCAATAGAGACAAATCTACCATTTTCATATTCCTGGTTAATTTTGCGAGATTGTTTTGTTCCTACCAATAAAGAGACAAGCTATTCCCCCACCCCATCATTTGTCTTTTTAATGTATTAAATTCACTAATTTAATAATTCTGGGCAACACAGTGGTTAGTTCCTGTAGCTTAGAGTTTCCTTTTTGATGCTGTATTGGCAGCCATATTCTATTGACTTTAAATTAGAAATACTAAGAAAAGGTGACTCAACTCTAACTAGTTAAACAACCAATTGTGAGAAAGACACTGGAAACATGGAGGGTGATTAGAAATATGGTTTAATGATGAACAAAACCATCAAGCACGTGTGATTCTGGATAGCTGACCACATGGAGTTAAGAGCGAGGGGTTTTCATATCTTGTCTTGGGCTTTGAACCTGAGCTTCCTATTCCTGTGTAAGAACATGTATTTCATTGGCTGTTGTAGGTCATAGCTGGCTTTGTAGGTTGTTTCAGCTCCCACATTTGGTTGAAGTTTGGCTGATGCAATGAAGGGAGTTGTTGAACAATTCCTATTGTGGCTGAGGGCTAATCCTACCTTGTTCAGAGGGAATTTGCGTATGAATAGAGCTAGCTATTTCTTTATCTCTTAAGTGCTGACATCTACTGATGGCTATTACTTTGGCTGCTTTCCAAGGGCATATTTCTCCATTTCTCATCTAGGGAAATATAAAATTCTGCCTTTGTAATATTTTTCAAAATATTTCATTCTTTTAAGAGAGGGGTGGGTGCTCATTTTCTACACATCTTCCCTCAATAGAAGAAATGAGGGGTTTTGTGTGTGGGTGTGTGTATAACTTAGTTTAAACAAAAACAAAACAACAACAAAAACAAGCAATGAAATAATGAATGAGAGAATACCTTTGGGAACAAATAGCAGTGCTAACATATTTAAAATTATTCAATAGCCAAATGGAACTAAAAGCATTTAAAACACAATTAAAATAAATCAAAGAAGAAGATAAAAGTAATGCTGCCATAAATAAAGCTCTCTCCCATACTTCTATCAGCATCTGTTAACAGGGAGATCACCAGATAAATCAGAACTTCAGCAGATTCATGCATGTGGAAGCAAGTCCTTTATAGGTAAGGTTTAGCATCCTGGACTGTCTCTGGAAACAAACGAGTAGGTGCTAGTGAGCTTAATAACAAGTCCCATGCAATATTGTTAGCAAAACACACACTAGAAGAATTTTTGTGCTGTGCAATTTCTAAGTAGTGTATGAAATCAGCTTCCTACAATCAGAACTGGTGAAACATACATTCTGTTGAAATTACAAGTGTTTAAGTTTAATGGCAATAAAAGTGAGGAGTTGTCTCTATTATTAGTCAAAATGAGGCACCTGCTATGATTTTGGGAAGTCATATAAGAGTAGAAAATCGTTACTTCATAATATGTTGTATATAATGCTTCTACATGGGAAAGGCACTTATAAAAATTTTTACAGCACAAGTTCAAATCATTTCCCCAGACTTAAGTACAATTTACTTTGTTGCTGGCTGAGGGACTATTACTCTACTGGTTGTAAGCTGATTTATGACCATAATAAAGATTTGATTTGATTTGAGCTCCACTGCTTCAATAGGCAAAATGCGTTAGTCCAGTCTTGAGAGTAAAGAGATTTTTCTAGTGAAAGAAACAATAAAAATCAGGGTACTATTTTATGAATGGTAGCAGAAAAAACAATGTGTTTTAAGGAAGGAGGATGTTGATGGTTGGAGGAGTAAAAGGCATGTACAGCATTGTCTCAGGATATATTAATGAACTGTATTAGATGCCATGGTTTGGGATGGAGTTAAAGACGGGAATTTGTGCTGATCTGGAGATCCTTATTTTTCATCATCTTCTAATAAATTTCTTTCCTAGGATTAATCTTCTTACTTACTTCTCCAGCACACTGTCCATTTCTATCTTTTGTTGAACTCATGAAAATGAGTTCAACAAAAGATAATTCACTTTTTTTTGCCATCAATTGTCAATTTGCTAAAGCATGTTGTTAGTTTGTCTCATTTTCCAATTTCATTTGGCAAAAAATTGTCATGCTTTTTAAAAAAACCTTCTTTACTGTTATTGAGTCTTGTCATCTGCATATCTCAAAATGGTAGTGATTTGATTTCCAGTTTTGATTTCCAATCTTGTGTAACAAAAGTAGAATACTGGTAAATATTTATTTACTAGAGAAGAAGTCACTCATTGGAGTTATTTCTGAATAATATGTAGATTGTACTCTGCCTTTAATCTTGAAAAATGAATATAAATCCATATTTCAAGGTAAATTACAGAGAATTGGAGTCAAAAAGCTAAAAGAGTCCAAAAACGTACATTTTAATAGCAACGAAACAAAAAGAGTCATTACCCCATCCCTCCTCTTTGATGTATCTCAGCTTGTGTTAGCCAAAGAATTTTCGTAAAGACTAATTTGTGACCTCAGATGGCATATGTTTCTCTAATATTGGTGGATGTTATTATTGGCTATGTAATGCTGTTTTTAAGTGCTATATGAATGTATATAATATACATGTTTATACAGTGGCTAGATATCCTTAAGTTGAGTAAACAGAGTATATAAAAATAAAGCTGCTATACATTTACATTAACCAACAAGTGAGAGTTTACAGCTGAAGCAAGAGAGGCACTCCACTCCCAATTTGAAATGCCTCTGGGTGACCCAGATCTTAACTGTGACTGTCTTGCAAGCTGCTTTTTGGTTTTCTCTGTGTTGATCATTTTGATGGTACAGGAAGTATCTAGCCAGGAAAACCTTGGCAACGCAGCATGCCCCAGATGGAAAAAGAGGAACATAATGTTCAGAAATAAACATTGTTTGCTGAACCACTTTATTATTATTATAATTGTTATACAAACCTTTGGAAAGTTCCCCCTAGGGAGGTAATATTAATACCTTGGGTGTATAAGCGAAGATGGCAGTTGAGGAGAGAGCAAAAGAGACAAGGGTCAGATCTGTACAGTCAGTTGGATTCCCTTATCCCAAAGTTAATTCTACTGCTTCCTCCTTCCATTCTTCTCCCCAGATTAGATCTTCCTTAGGATCCGAAACCTGTAAATTCCACAATAAAGTGAATAAAGCAGCCTGCTCCTCCCAAGGCTGAGGAAGTGATACTCAGTGTAGATGATGCTTGCACACCTGGCATCCTTCAAGAAACCTCACAATAAAAACTCTTAATGGCTACTTGCATAATGATTTCATGAGGTCACTCATATCACCAACATTCTGGATTAATGAATTTTAGCCATTAAACCCATGCCCATCGATGAAAAGCACCTAGTGACGTTCATCAAGAGCAAACTGTGCTGATCCCTGTTGTAAGGTATACTTAATAAACTGTGGAAAGTCTCAGAGGAATTCCCAGTTTGATACCGGGGTAGCCTTGTGTATATTTACACACTGTCAGCACATACTACTTTAATGTCTGTAAGCTCTGTACTAAAGAAAACTAGAGCTGTTCTCTAAAAGGCAGAGAGGGATCTCGGTTAAAGTCTTTCACTCTGTTCCATAGGATAGCTGTGAGATTTAATATGCTCTGCAATCACTGAACAATTGGGATTTTTTTAAAAAATGTTGCTTATATAGACTCATGGTAAAGTATGAATAGAATAGAATAGAATTCACAACTTCTGGAGGCAAGTTGTTCCACTGGTTAATTGTTCTGTCAGAAAATTCCTTCTTCATTCTAGGTTACTTCTGTCTTTGGTTAGTTTCCATCCATTGCTTTTTGTCCTACCCTCAGGTGCTTTGAAGAATAGCTTGACTCCCTCTTCTTTGTGGCAACCTCTGAGATACTGGAACACTGCTATCATGCCTCTGAGCATGTAAAACAATTCATTCAATTATATCAACAATTTGCCTCCAAAAGTTGTGAATGCTCCAACACTGGAAGTTTTTAAGAAGATGCTAGACAACCATTTGTCTGAAGTGTGTAGGATTTCCTGCTTACGCAGAGGGTTGGACTAGAACTCCAAGGAAGACTTATTGTATTGTATTGTATTGTATTGTATTGTATTGTATTGTATTGTATTGTATTGTATTGTATTGTATTGTATTGAATTCTATTCTATTCTATTCTATTCTATTCTATTCTATTCTATTCTCCATATTGGAAGTTTTAAAGAAGAGATTGGACAACCATTTGTCTGAAATGGTATAGGATTTCCTGCCTGAGCAGGGGGTTGGGCTAGAAGACCTCTAAGGTCTCTTCCAACTCTCCTATTCCTATTCCTATTCCAAAACCACACTGAAACTGTTCCAGGTAGCTCATTAATGATAAACAGTTTAATTCGGGCCTAAATCACATTGTTTTCCCCCAAAAAACTTTCATTCCTATGTAGCTTAAAATTCTGCCATTTTTGCTTCATAGATTTTATAACCTTTTGGGTGAGGAGCTTCCTTGCCTGTTCAGTCAAGTGTTATTCAGAGGAATTTATGTCTCTACAGATAGACAGTTCATTTAATGATTGTTTAAAGTTACAGTGGCACTGAAAAAAGTGAGGTATGACCATTTTTCACCCCTATGGCCATTGCAGCATCCCCGGGGTCACATGATCCAAATTCAGATGCTTGGCAATGGACTCATATTTATGATGCTTGCAGTGTTCCGCGGTGATATGATCGCCTTTGGTGACCTTCCAACATGCAATGTCAAATGGGGAAGCCTTGTTTACTTAACAACCGTATTGCTAATTTAACTGCAGTGATTCACTTAACAACTGTGACAAGAAAGGGTGTAAAATGGGGCAAAACTCCCTTAACAAATGTGTTACTTGGCAACATAAATTTTTGGCTCCATGGTGGTCATAAGTGAAAGACTACCCGTTTTACCATTTATGTTACATGAATGCTATATGTTTGGGATTATCAGCCGTGCTGGTCTTTTTTCCCTTTGTGTTGCTTCTCTGCTGTTGAGGTTTGTTTGTTTTCAGACACTTTGTCTCCCTGCCCTCTTTAAAGCTAATTGCTTGTGTTTAGCACAGGCAACTGAAGCCCTGAACTGTCTCCGCAGGGAGCTATCTACCTCCTGAGTCAAAAAGATGCACAATAATAACATGCAAAGCCAGTGGATGATTTTAGGACTGCTATACTTCAAATCTTCCATAGGAACAAGACCTTTTGATTTCATCACATGTCATGTGGTTCTGACAGGTATTTATTTGAGAGAAAGGGAGGAGCTGGTGTTTGGGAGCTGATGTTTTCACAGTCTTTCCAAATCACAATGGAAGACAGTTCACCGCAGGCATCTTAATGTTGTTATTTCCATGCTATATTTGCATATATGCTTTACAGAGTGTAAACTGATTTTGCAGCCTTGGGTGGCAGCATGAAGAGTTTCTACCTGGGATTCTAGATACCTGTGCCCTGCTCCCAAATTTCTTTGTTCTCAAACACAGAAGTTCACAGACGTTGTGAACACATACACAGATGTTCAGCATGTTGTGTCCACTCAACGGCAATCTGTTTAGACTTTCCTTGTTATTTTTTAAAAAATATTATTTCAGCAATTTTAGGGATATCCTCTTGTAACTGGATATTTGGATTACATAAAGCTGGGCATGCCACGAATATGTTGGTTATTTTTATATAGTACATTTACCACATTGGGTTGAAAGCTCTCTGATACAGGTAGCAGTAAAAAAGAATTGGAAATGAAGGTCCTATCCTTCCCCATTCTATATCTCCCTATATACATGGTGATATATTAGTTTGAAAAGTGACAAGTCCTTGAATGAAGATTGGGATGTTACTTTCTATGATCCTAGTCAATTCAGTGTTGGGTTGTTGAAAGTTAATGCAGCAAAGTGATTATGGTGGAATAACTAACTTTTCAAACAGGCGGTTCCATAATTGACTTGTGCATAGATCTCCTGTAATTGTGTTGTCCCACTCAAGTGCACAAACACACACACACACACACACACATAGTGGTGGGTTCCTCTCCCTGTCGCTACTGGTACACTGCTCAGGGGGCTGGGCGTTCTTTTCGCACATGGGCGCTGCGCATGCATGCACACTCCACTGCCCTTGCGACACCCAGCTGTTGTCAGAGATCGTGCAGCGCTGCACACTGTGCATGAGTGCACAGTTGGCCAGTTGCTTTAAAAACATATAAAACGCGGGCAGGCGGGCCAAACCAGCCACTGTACCAGGATGTACTGTCAGCTGCTTCCAGCTACTACCAGTACGGCTGTATCAGGCTGTATTGGCTGCAACCCACCACTGACACACACCATGGGTATAAGGAGTCTTTACTAAGGATTCCAAGCCTGAACTGTATTTCCCAGTAATTCCCTGTGTCGGCACCAGCTCAACCCCAATGAGTTCCACAGGCTACTCAAATGAAGCCGACACAAATCCTCAAGGCAAGCTAAGTCTTGTCCACTAGGCAAAGGCAAGTTCCAAAGCAAAGGCAAATCCACAGGCAAAGGCAAGGCAAAGGCAACAGTTGAAGAGACACAATCCGAAGTTCAAGGCAAGAACACACAGCAAGGAAATGAACAAGTTCCCAGCATCACCTCCATCTGTTTGCTGTGCTAAATAGCCAGTTTCTGATGCAGCCCATCAAGAAGGGTGAGGCTTTCTCCTCATGAGTAATCTGGCTGACCTTCTCCGCTCCTGCCTTTTCTCTGCCCTATGTGTTCTTGGATCTGGTGCAGAAGGCAGTTTCTCTTCCTCATCACTGACTGGTTGCAGCTGCATACTTTCCTCACCTGAAGCCTCAGGGCTGTCCTGCTGCAGCTGTGCTTCAGCCAAATCCCTCTTAGAATGGCTGCTTGGAGCCACTGACCAACTCCCTTTCAGGTGTGCTTGGGACTGATTCATCCTCCTCCAAGCTGACACCTGGAGTGGGATCTGGGTAAGCATCCCGGGGAGTCATCACACTAATCTCCTTTTTTGCACAGACTCAAAAGATTTGCTAAGTTTTAGGTCTCCGAAGATTTCTGCGATTTTTAGTCTACAATGATTACTCCTTTTAAAAATCGAGTTTAATGTGGGTCAGCCTTTCTTCTCAGAATATAGTAGAACATACAGGTTTATTCCACACTGCTTATCCCCAGATTAATGTGCTGGACTAAGGTAGTTTGAATTCAGGTCTCACTTGACCAAAATACTCTCTATATGCTCAAACTCTTTTTCTGGTTATTGCAGTGAGGATGAGGGGAGACTTTAGTGGATGCTGTTTTTGTTACTATAAGGAAGGCGGAACGTAAATGAAAAATAAATTAAAACATGCATACACATATAGTAGACATTATATAGATTTATTTTTCAAAAAATGGATGTTGTGTTCACTAAGGCAGTCTGTTCATTTTTTAAATTTTACTTTTATCTTCTTTTTTTTTAGAAGTTGGTAGTTGGTAGTTGCCCTTGACTCTTTCTGGTTCCCATCTCAAGGTCATTTTCTCTTGTCTTCTAATTTGTTTTTCACAGCAAGATTACAGTAGGAAGGCTGGCCTTAATTATTACGTGGTGAAAATGCATTAAAGTCCAGCATCCTGCTTCTCAGAGTGGCTTCTCGGAGCATCAGAATAATAGCTATTTTTACCATTGTTTTTAGCATCTGACATTCATTTAGAGATATAGTGCTTCTAAGTATTTAGCATCCACTGAGATATCATGAGCAAAGGTCATCAGCATATCTTCCTTCCTTCATTTTATAATGTGTATAATTGCCCCTTCTAAGAACTACTAGAATATTCTGGAATACCTCCAATTGTTTTCTGTTCCAGAATACTTATTTCAGGAAAATTAGCAGAATCCAGGTGGAATGACTAGATTGCTAGAGTCAGGAAGACAAATGAAACATGGTGTCCTGGCAATATCCCCCCAATACATATTTATTTCATCTCCTTATAAAACCATTCATGTTAGTGGTCATCCTCACAATAAGATTTGCAAATGATGCAACTAGACTGGTATCAGGCATTCAATCATAAACTTTCAGAAGGCCAAAGTTTAACTAGATTAAACAAAATAACAATGCATTATAGTATATCTATGATTCCTTATCTAACCTTTAGTAGTTTGAGTTGTAGCAATAAGTCATGAGATATAATGGGGACCACTGATGGATCTGGACAGTTAGAGTCTAGGTTCAAATCTTCTCAGCTATGGAACTCTTTCATATGTTCATTTGTCATAGTGTCATCGAATCATGTATGAAGTCAATCACTGAGATTTCTAAACCATGATTTATAGCTTATATATGAACTCAGATAATTATGGCTTAATCTTGAAACTATTGTTAAACAAAAAAGATGGTTTAACATGATTTATTTGAGTTTAGGGATGGGTGACTTTGAGCTAACTAGTCTTTCTGAACCCAACTTAATGCCTTCAATAATGGCAAAGCTTCTAATGTACTTGAAAAGCTCTCAAAAATTCAGGGAGCTATTCAGAGATGTAACTACCTTAAAAAGGGCCCATATCGAACTGCACAGCATAGTCAGTCATCAGGAGTTGAGCAGAAGAAATGTTTTATGATATTTTGTATATTTTTATGTCATAAAATGTTTTATAAAATCTGCCAATTTTTAATTCTTCAGGAGTTATGGATTTGCATACTGGACACATTCTGTAAGTTATCCCATTGGAAGTACCTTCGTTCACAAAATGTTGCCCTGTGATGAACTGTTTCACCCAGTTAAAGGTTATAGTCGTGAGTTTTAGTAGTAGTACCGGTATATACAGTAGAAGACCAATAGAAAGATTCCTGCTTGAAACCCTATAGAGTTATCACTGTAGTTAATACTTGACTGGACTGATAGCAGCATGGCAACTTCCTGTTTTTCTAATCTATCTCTCAGGATTGCTGGGAAATTAATACATGGGTAGGGTAAAGAACTGTGTATTAGTTCCATGAGGATATAAATAATAAATATACTGGAAGGAAACTGTTATATATGCAAATGTTAGAGGAGTGTTGAGTATGCAAATAACTGGGGGGAAGGAGTGTTATATATGCAAATGTTCCCTGTTACCAGCTCTCTGATTGGCTGGTCATTTGACAGTTGCTTTGGGCTCGAGTATAAATACCCTGACAGTTGCAGGGACGTTTTTGAATCGCTAGTCATCTCGCAATAAACATCTTACTCTCTGATTCCATGGCTCCTGCGTCTTTCCCTCAAACATATTCAACAGAAACTTTGAATGTAATCTAGTTTGTTTGCTTGCTGGATGGTAAACTTCCCTGATAGAGGCCTGCTTGAAAGTATAGAGCTTTGCTTGAAAGAGCTTTGCTTGAAAGTAGTCCACTCCTTCAGTAGCAGCAACTAAAGATAGTCCTCGACTACATTTCCACAATTGAGTCCAAAATTTATGTTGCTAAGTGAGAAATATGTTAAGTGAGTTTTGCCCCATTTTGCAACTTTTCTTGCCACATTTGTTAAGTGAATCATTGCAGTTGTTAAATTAGTAACACGATTAATAGTGCATCTGTTTTCCCCAGTGACTTTGTTTGTCAGAAGGTTTCAAAAGGTATTCACACAACCCCGAGACACTGCAACCATCATAAATGTGAGTCAGTTGTTAAGCATCCGAATGTAAATCATATGACCATGGGAATGCTGCAATGGTTATAAGTGTGAAAAATGGTCATGGGTCATTTTTTTCCAGTGCCGTTGTAACTTCAAACAGTCACTAAGTGAACTGTTGTAAGTTGAGGAGTGCCTGTATTGCTTTGCATCTGGATGCATAAAGGTTCATTGACTAATTTTTGCAGGTCAAACATTTCAAGGGATCTTTGTCAACTTTTTATGTTCTTGTTATCCATTTCCTGCAATGGTAGGCTAGCAAATAAGAAGTGATGAAATTTTCACCTGGACTGCATATCCATTGCAAGAAAAAATTGTATGATGCTAGGGAAAAAAGCATAATAGCTATCCCCCCCCCCAATTCGAAACATATTCTTTCCATTTTGGGTGTATGTATCTATATATATCACATAAACACACACACATGCACAGATTTCCGATAATAATTAATAATGTCTAGAGAGAGATGAATACAGGTTTGTTGTGGTCTGTGTTATGATATAATGATTAGGCTTTAAAATTTATCTTGAAGCCAGCACATTTTCAGTGCTTCAGAACATAGATGGTTGTCATGACAACTCCAGAGTGTTAAAAATGGCAAGTCAATGGTGAACATGCATGAGAATTATTGGTGTTGAAGATGGGGGTGGGAGGTGGAGTGGGTTTCCCTTCAGATTATTTTTAGAAATGTTTTTTCAGAGGCACTTGAATGAAAGAGTCATCTTATTTTAAAATAAATCCCAGCCTTTTAGCTTTGAGAATTCTGAAATATCTTTTGATGGATTTTATCCATCTGTTTTCTAAAGGTGTCAGGCAGAACTTCATCACATGGAGATTTTTCCTGTTTCAATTTGTAGAATTTTAAGCAATTATTAACCATTGGTTCAATAATCCTCAGTGCTGGGCTGAGCAATCATTTGGTGAGAGACACTCAAATTTAAGGATTTTAAGCAATTGCAATGGTTCACTCCATTTTTTATGGAGAAGTTGTGTCAATTGGCTAAATCTGTGTTCTCCTTTTGTAGTTATATATAGTCCTATTTTCCAGACAGACAGACAGACAGACACACACACACACACACACACACAAAATGTATGTATATATGTATGTACGTAAAAAAATAGAGCAAATAGGGATATCTGTGTATATTAATATAATGTTTGCTAACCATATGAATATGGGTGATGTAATTTTAAGACGTGCAAATATTGATAGTTCTAGCTATCTACAGGAAAATAATCTTTGGCATTCACTAGCCCAAATGGGGAGGGAAAAGTGAATTGTTTGGAATAGCAGTCCAAAATCACCATCCCTTGCAGGCCAGTCTTCATCCTACATGTTGCATATCACTGTGAGGTAAGCCTTACTACAATGTCAAAGCATCAGAAAAGAAAACAATTTTTTTTTCAACTACAGTGGGCAGATGGGAAGTGTACAAATATTCTCATTGACCAAGCTCCTAGGGAGATGTTTCCTAAATGTTTGCACCCTACAGGAGTTCCAAAACTTATAATTTCTTATTTAAAAAAGAGAGTATAAACATGAGCAATTACAGGACCGTTATTAGCCTAATAGATATTGTGGCTAAAATACAGTATCTGCCAGGTTTAACTTTGAGTAGAATCAAGAACTGGGTTGATGAAAAATGTATTCTTGCAGAAAAACAAGCAGGCTTTAGACAGAATCAATCCATTATTGACAGTCACTTTGCCTTGAACCATCTAATGACAAAATATGTCAGTAAGGGAAAACAACTGCTTGTTGCCTTTATAGGTCTTGGTGCAGCATTTGGCACAGTAAACAGAAAAACATTATGGAGGAAATTGATTCCACTTAAACTAGAAACCCAGACTGTCTAGCAACACAGACTGTTGAACATGGTTTGCTGTCTTCTATTTGGTGAGGAAAAGAAGTGGGATGTAAATGGAATAAATTGTAATATCCCTAGATGTGATCACCTTCCAAAAGTTCATGAATGGGGCCAAAAGTTAACAGCTCTTAGCTGATAGTGTGTGCCCAACATGTTTTGTTTAGAGCTTCTTTATATGGAGGTTCTAGTCAGGAAGGGTGGATTTGATTTAAATCAAGTTGATTTAAGTTGATCACGATTTAAATCCCTAGTAAAAAGGCTTGATTTAAATCAGCTCAATTTCAATCATAACTTTTTAAAGAGCAACTGCCATCTCTGTCCTGCAGCAGCTCCTCCTCTGACCGGCTGTTGACTTACTGGCAGTCCCAATATTGCAGAATGTACAGCCTCATGCTATATAACTAAGATGCATCTCATGCTGAATAAATTAAATTATTAATGTATCTTAAATATAAAACTATCTAGATAGATAGATTTTTACTCCAAAAGCATTTTATTAAAATAAATTTGATAAAAATAAATTAAAAAATCCTATTTAAATCATTACCAGTTGTGGCAAAACAGGATAGTTGGAACCAGAGGTGGTATTCAGCCGGTTTGGACCAGTTCTGGCATATCAGTAGCAAAGATTTTGAATAGTTTGGAGAATTGGCAAATACCACCTCTGGCTGGCCCCGGCCTCCCTCACCACCATTCCCTGTACCAAATTCCCTTGGGTTTTTTAGCTCAGCTGATTTGTGCAGCAGAGCAGATTGCCACACCTCAGCTGAGCCCAAGAACAGCTCAGCTCACTAGCGCTGACACCGAGGGCACTTTTCAGTGCTGCGCATGTGTGCAAAACACGCTCTCATAGAACCGGTAGGAAAAGATTTGGAATCCCCCCACTGGTTGGAAGATTCGGAAGTACCCTGGTCCATTTAAAACTGTATATGTAAATAAAAGGCTTAAAAATAGGCACCTTTTGGCAGCAGTCATCTAAGCCACACGTGGTTTGGTTCTGGACTTAAGATAGGAATCTGTTTGCTCTGTGGTTATGGGATGCTAGTTGTGTGTAAAAAGTTGCTCTCCCCAGACATCTTCTTACCCCTTGATATTCAAATATCTAGAGAAATGACAGTGCTTTTTTCTTTTCCAAAACACATTAATGAAGACCTAAGAGCAATGGCATCTGAAATGTTGCTGATGAGATATCTGGGTGTTAGTTTTTTTCTTATCTTACTGTTTTCTGTTTTGGTCTCATAGTTTCTTTTGCTTACTTAATGACAAAGTGGCATTTATACCGATCATTTTTATTGAAGGTTTAATTTTAAACCAGAGATGTACTATCAAAATCCCAAGGATTTTTTTTTTACATCTCCTCTGTAGTCCTTAGTCATTTATGCCTTAGCTATAGTCCACAAACAACTCCAGATAGTGTTACCAAATTATAACTTTCAGTGGGACAGAAGAGGAAATGTATTCATTACATGACTGAATAATAAGCATTTTAGTTGTATTTAAATTTAATTATATGGAAAATACATTATATCAGAGTTTGTATTGAGGTAGCTTTACCCTTGACTTTTTGAAATGTGATTTTCAGTACTTTAAAGGCAAAAAATTGCCAAAAAATTAGTTAGAGGCCCAGAATTCCAAGTATTCATTGCCATTTCCTGATTTCTCTGTAATAACGTTAACTTTTATTCAATGAAAGGATAATTGCTGGTACAGGAACATAGAATTATAAAGTTGGAAGGTGTCAGTAAGGCCTTTGAATTTTATCTCTTGTTGGGTGCAGGAATCGTAATTATTTGTTGGTTTTGCTGTATCTTGAATAGAAGGCTTTCAGCCTCTACTTGTACAGGACCAATGAAAAAGAACCTGTCACCTGTCTTTAGTTGAACTGCTCTTATTATTAGGACTTTGTTTCTAACATTCAATCCAACAATGCCTTCCTATAACTGAGATCTATTATTTGATATTCTGCACTCTGGAACAGTAGAAAATAAGTCCTAATGTAGGATTCTGTAGGATCTTTTCAATTATTTGTAGAATGCTATGAAGAGCCTCTCTTTCATTTTTCTTTAAAACTAAATATACCTATTACCTCTAACCTCTTTTCTTAGGATGTAGTTTCTAGTTCCCCAATCATCTTTGTTGTCTTTCTGTGAATTTTCTGTCTTTCTGTGAAGTTTCTCTTTAAGTGCGATGCCCAGAACCTAGCATGATACTTCAGCTGAGATCTTACTAAGGCAGAATAAAATGATTTATGACATTAGCTGGTTAGTAATGTGTGTTGGAATTGTCCCTAGTAAGTAACAATTGCAAATGTTGTCCTAAAAGTTTGCAACCACTCTGCCCTCTTCATAAACAGATTTTAAAAAGCATACAATCACAGAGTTGGAAGGGGCATTTAGAGCATTAGCTCAAACCTGTTGCAGATTCAGAAATTCAAATTAAAGCATCCCTGATAGATGACTGTCCACATATTTACATATGTGGGGGAAAATATTCATTTAGTTCACATGAAATTCAGACCTAATTTTAGAATGTAGCATTTTGACATTCTGGGATTCTGTTGATGTATATAATACTTTCACACACATCTTTCACATAAAATTATAACAATTTAGATAACCAAGAAAGGAGAGGGGCTGCTGCTATTGATTTCCCTCCAAATAAAGGCACCAAATGTCATTTTATACATTCCTATCTGGGGAATTGCGCATTTTTAATTTTTCCTTTTTATTTTTTGTTCCATTGCTTTAACTCCATAATTGTTTATTTTAAGAATACTGTTTTAATGGTGAGCAGCTGATCCTTTAAATCAAAGCCAGGTCTGATGTGCCCAGAAGGAGTCACCTCATCCTTTTGGTCCAATTGCATTAAAATGTTTTGCATTTAATTTTAAACACTGGTTGTATGTATTTAGAAGATCTTTTTTTGTCTTATCCACTAAAGTTGACTTTTTGTTTCAGTCCTGACTGGTTGCTTTCTATGATCTGCCTCCGCTTGGCTGAGCTACTAATTCTCAAATTTACAGTTGGTTTCCCCTGAGGGATGCGGTGGCTCAGTGGTTAAGATGCTGAGCTTGTCGATCAGAAAGGTTGGCAGTTCGGCGGTTTGAATCCCCAGTGCCGCATAACAGAGTGAAGTCCTGTTACTTGTCCCAGCTTCTGCCTAGCAGTTCAAAAGCACGTAACAATGCAAGTAAAAAAATAGGAACTACCTTTGTTGGGAAGATAACAGTGTTCCATGTGCCTTTGGCGTGCCACATGACCACGGAGACGTCTTCAGACAGCGCTGGCTCTTTGGCTTTGAAATGAAGATGAGCACCGCCTCCTAGAGTCAGGAATGACTAGCACATATATGTGAGAGGAACCTTTACCTTTCTACTTTTACCTCTGTATTTATCCAGTCCAAAATTGGGAGAGGATTTCTCTTTCAATCATTGGTTTATAACAATGGGTTGGTGGCAATAGGGACTTAATTTGCTCTTTAGCTGTAGGTGCAGGTTACCTCAGAATCTAAACATCTTCAGAAAGAACAGCTGGTTTGACCCCGAAAGGGTCTTTCTGATTATAACTCTATATTTAGAATAATCCAAAATATATTTCAGTACTGATACTAATTTGGCAATGTTAGATGTTGCTAATCCATCTACACTAAATTGTAAACATGTGCTGTACAAAATGTACCGTCATTTTGCAATTTTAGACAATTCAAATTACTCTTGCAATATTTCAGTTTGTTTAAAAATGCATTATCAATAAATTGATTAAAGTATTATATAGGTCTATGTGATTTACCTGTTAATTTCAAATAAGGATTATCCCTAGAGTGTATGGCTGTCGGGGAGGGGGGGGAATAGAGATGAAATTTATATTTCCATGTACTCGGGAGAAACATTGATGTCAAAATATAACAAACCCCAAAATCTGGAAAATTATATTCCCCCCATTTCTGTTTGATAGTCTCAGTTTAAATAAAAGAAATGTAGGTGTTTGTCCTTCCCATAAAAAATGTAATACCTTATCAGTATGCTTGAAATAACTTTAATATGTTGGCTTAGGAAAGCTCTAAAAATATTACCAATCTTGAAATGATTACTTATTTTTACAACATTTAGACTTAGTGGTATATTTAGCTTTCTGTTTATATGAATTTTAAGTTGAAGTAAGATTCTCAGATTCATAATGCCTTTTTACATAAATAGATTATTCCTATCAAGAAAGAAGATAGGGAAGAAGGCTTAATGGCTAAAGATTACAAACTTGACGGGATGCTCCATGAAATAAGTATGTATAGTGTACATTGAAAGATGTATCTGGAAGCTAAGCGTACTGTGTGACACAGTATATTGAAGAACAGTTAAGATATGCTTTCCCCAGGGAAAGACATTTTCCCCAAACCATATTCCTGTGCCTTTAGTACAGGGGTGCCAAACTCAATTTCATTGAGGACCGCATCAGGGTTATGCTTGACCTCGGGGGGAGGGGTGCAGGGGGGGGCATGGCCAGCTCAACATCACTTGGGTTGGGGGTGCCTCTGGTAGCCTGACCCTTTGCCAGCGAAAACAGGCTCCCAAACTCCCTTTTTGGCTACGATGGCCTCCTGCAACCCTCTGCCAGTGAAAACTCAAATGGATAAGAAAGGGGGCTCAATTGCCTCATCTTCCATACCTCAATATTTTGGACAAGGAATGGGCAATATATAAACCTCCAGTGTATTTCGGTATGACTAATGCAGAGGATGAATGGGAGTTGGCATTCATCAGAGTTTGGAAGGCCACCTACTCCACTTCTAGGAAAACAAAAATACTTCTCTTCTGATGACTGATAACTGTATTTTATCCCTTTTTCATTCAAGATCTTATCCAATGTTGCCATCTATCTGTGCACCATCTGTGTGGGTATCATGTCTTACTACATGGCAGACCGCAAGCACCGGAAAGCCTTCCTAGAAGCTCGGCAATCTCTGGAGGTCAAGCTCAACCTTGAGGAACAAAGTCAGCAGCAGGTAAGAATCAAAGAGTTCCATCTGCAGCTTCTATTTTGTTTCTGGCTCCTATCCACATGGACAATTCAAAACTTGATTTTAATATCTAAGAAAATCCATTTTCTTAGTTTTTGATTTCTAGATTAGTATGTAGATGCATATGAATATGCTTGGCAGAATTATTTTTGCATCAAATTTAGTGGGACCATCTCTGAGAAAGTTACTGGCCCAATTCTAGCTTACTTGTTGAGAGCCATGTTAGTTTCTATTCGGAGGATTTTGCCTCTTTCCTGGAGTTTAGAACTTCTCATTTAAGCTTGCATCTCATTGGGAGGATTCTTCCTTGTTTATACTATTATAGATTAGCTGTTTTCAGTGAAATCAAGAAAGAGGCTATGGTGACAGTGCTGTTCCCATAGCAACCCATTTCCCTCTATCTGCTACCAAAGAATAACTCTCTCCAGGCCCTCAGTAAAAATGCACTTAATAATCAAGTTATTTTCATTCAGAACAATTCCCAAAACAAAATTAGAATATGCTTTTGAAGCAGAAACTTCATGAAGATGACTAACTGAATAAAATAAATCCTCAGTTTGACAGAATATTCCTCTCACATGCAGCTTGTCTTCTCTAGTGAGCCTATGCTAAGTTAGACTCCAGTTGTGGGCTTACCATTGAATTAAGTAGAATAGATAGGATGAGCTGAACCCAACAACCTCTCTCAGATGACCCACAGAGGAAGGTTGGATTTCGGCTGAAGGTTTCTAATGTAGCTGGAAGACAAGCCATGTAGAGCTATAAAAATCAAAATTTATATTTTGAATTGTATTGAAAAAATCTATTGGTAACCAGTGCGGTACTCATAATATGGATGGAATCCTGTTAAAGAAGCCCTTACCAATCTGTAAGTGAACTGATACATTTTGGGCCAACAATAGTGTCCAAATAATTCTTCAAAAGGCAGCTCCAAGTTATATCAAAAACTGAGTTATATCTTGGCTGTTCTCAGCATTTCCAACTCATCAGTAATCTGGCTAGATAAGGAAGGCAGGAGATGTAGTCTAATAGGCTTCATCTTTAACCATAAACTGGTTACCTAGAGAGCTAAAATAAAGATATACCAAGATTTTTCTTTTTGATATAGTCTGAATCATTCATGTTTGAATTTTCTGCAGTTTAAAAAGGTTTAAGTTCCCAATTGGATAATTTTCAGGACTGTGAAATAATTCATTCATAGCTGAAAAAGTGGGTTTTGAACCTCTGATTATAATTAAAAATATTTTTTCTGACATGAACATATTTGATTTTCAGAAAAAAAACCATGTCTGTAGAGTTAGCCTTTTGTATATCAGCCATTTCCCTGTACATGCACACTCATTTGCACGCACAGAGAGAGAGAGGGGGGGGAGGGAGAGAGGGAAGGAGGGAGGGAGAGAAAGTTAATCTCACACAGAATATTGGAGACAGGAGAGAAAAATTATTTAAGATTGTACAGATGAGTTCCTTGCCTTGTCCTGCATTAATGTTGGCAACAACATTTTTCCTGTGACTATGAGTAATAGTGGTAAAATTTAGGGTGGGTGAAACCTGAAAGCTGAAAGCTCTTTTGCAAAAGGGTAGGTCTTTTGTTGGTCTGTTGTAAACATACAGCAAAATTACGGTATGTCCTAAAACCTACTGCACTGTATTGAACCACATTAAAAATACTGCAAACTGATACCAGTTTGAAATGTTGCTTCCCAACATACAGCACAATATTTTTTTCAAGGACATGACAGATGATAGGCTTGTGTTGCCTCCAGTGCAACAAAACAAAATAAAACCCTATAAGATACCTTTATCAATTTTTGTTAGGTCTACAGTACAGGGACAAAATTAGTCTTCCACTTCTGTTTTTCTACTAAAGCCTTCCATCCTTTTTCTTCTCCCCCTCCCTTTTATTGTAACATGATAAGTCTAGATATATTATATTATTTCATTGCTGATTATAATGCAGTGATGTTTATATAATATGATTAAAAAATTAGCATTCTATTTTTTAAAATAGAGCAAAATATTAAATTTTAAAAGATAACAGTAAAAGTTATGTCAGTATTAATTGCCAGGATGTCAGTGCTACAAGGATATATAAAATATATATTGAATATAAAATAAAAATCCACTGCAATTCACATTAAAGTATTAATTTTATGAGAATAGTTTCAACGTTGAACTTAATATTTAAAAAATTGTATTGGTACTTTTATTTGTAGGTGTGTATCAGAGGTGGTTTTCAGCAGGTTCTTACCAGTTCTGGAGAACCAGTAGTGGAAATTTTGAGTAGTTCGGAGAACCGGTAAATACCACCTCTGACTGGCCCCGTCCCCATCTATTTTCTGCGTCCCGAGTCCCAGCTGATTGGGAGGAAATGGGGATTTTGCAGTAATATTCCCCTGGAGTGGAGAGGGAATGAAGATTTTATAGTATCCTTCCCCTGCCACGCCCATCAAGCCATGCCATACCCACCAAGCCACACCCACAGAACTGATAGTAAAAAATTTTTGAGTCCCACGACTGGTGTGTATGTATGTTGATAAAAAGAAATAAAAGCTAGATGAAACAAATTTAATAAAAGTTAAAATACTAAAAAGTAGGGTAAAACAGAAAGAGTTTTTTTAAAAAAAATATTAATTTCCTGTTTTTATACATGTTAATTTGCAATATTTGTAAACATTCAGGCTCTCTTAAAAGCCAGACTATAAGTTGTTATATTTATCGTATTTCTTGATATGTTGTATGCAAGGGAAACAATTCTGCTTAAATTTATTTAAACTTCCATTGTGTTGATATACTGTTAGTTTTCCCATTGCTGCGCATTCTTCAGGTTTAAGTTCCCAATTTGATAATTTTCCTGACTGTATTTTTGTGTTAGAATGGATTTCCAGGAGGGAGGACAAAGATACAGTGAAATTTAGATAGTTTGTTTGGGAAAAAGAGGGTCAAGTTAGCTCATTCATAGAAATTCTTAGATTATATTTTTAATGATGAAAGCTTAGTTTTGCAAGATTTCTCTGTATAGGTGAGAAACAATAAAGGAAACTGCTTAAAAGTATCTCTGCAAGTCTTCCATGGTTTTTGGAACCTGACAGTTTTTTTCCAGTGTTGAGCAAAATTTATCCTTGGTATATTAAACATAGATCTCATTAAATTATGGCATTTCTTGTTATTGTTGTCCCCAATTTGGGTCTGAGCCTGGTGCCGAAGCCAATGATGGACACCAGACACGAAGTGCAGGTTTTCTGATTGCTTTTTATTGGAGTGCTGCAAGAAAAAGGGTTCCTGGTCAAAAGACCAAGAACAAATGATTAAGTGAGCTTTATACATTTTCACTAAAGGAGAAGGTGGAACAAGGTGAGATATTATTAGAAATATCATCTAAATTTTTTTTAGTAATAATTCTACAATTTGTTTTATAGGTTTATTGTCCCATTCCTAAGCCTTGGCTAATGAATGCACCAGGAATTATCTAATACACATTTCATTTGCTGTAGGCCTTCTCTATTCCTAACTTTTAGCTAAGGTCTGCAAGTTGCCTAATTCTTGTTACCTTTTATCAGCTTTCTAGCTACCCATAATTGGTACACGCGTTACACATGCATATTTCCTGTTGATAAGCATTATTTGTTCTTCCCAGACAGGTATACCCCCCCCCCAAATTACAGTCTTCCTGATTTACTTTTAAGTGTGTGCCATGACCTTGCTTTATTTTAGCAGCCAGCCCATCATTATTTTTTCTGTTCCGAATAGGAACAGTTGTGGTTTCATTTCAAATTTACATTCCAAAATTTTCTACATTATACTATGCAGATTTTTTCAATACTTTTAAGGTCTTTTATAAGTCTTTTAGATATTCTCTTTTGATTTTGCCTAAGTGTTTTGGAGATAAATAACAGTTCAATGAGTATGAGTATGATTTTTCAGCAAGACAGCAGTAATGGGGGAAACTTCTGTTTCCTGTGTTGAAATCTTGATCAGTATTGGGAAATGGGAACTATAATTGTGTTTTGTGTTTCATACAGATCTAGTTTCACTTCAGAGGTAAAATAGGACTTACTCCAAATGCCTAAAGATCAAGACAAATTCTAGCCCACCCTTGAGCAGGTGGAGAAGGAATTATATAAAATAAGCAGATATGTCTCAGTTTGGTTTCAAAATACAACATTTTTAGTGCATAATATTTTGGCTCAAGGCTTGTAAACAGCTATGTGCCAAGCACGTTGCTGGATGAAGAGAATACATACTGAAAGATTCAACACAACATTTCCATTTCAAACTGCAAGCAATTTAACATATATGTTTTACTTGCACTGATAGAGATTACGAGAAAAGAAGACTATTAGAAGAGATTCCTTCCATCTCTTTTAATAAAATAAAATGTCTCTGTTTTCCTTCCATCCCACAGTTCCAATAAGATCTGTCCACTTCTTGTAATTGAACCTTGATGTAAGATGGAGTCACTATGGCAACCCATTTCCAAGACAGCAAAAGGCAAATATTTCCAGACTAGTCAAACTGTTGGTATCAGAAAAAGTACAGAGAGCAACGAGGAAAGGTTTCTTTGTTGCTCAGGAATAAAGATGAATTTTCTGTATACAATAAACTGATCCCATTATAAAAGCTTTTGGGTCTGGTTCTAAGATAGGCAAGCAAAGAGAATAAAGGCAAGAATGTCTCTGATATATAGTTTGATTAGACCACTTGATTACACACACACACACACACACACACACACACGCTTCCCTTCCTCCCTCTGTTTTCATGGAGACATAAGAGTTGCAATAGTCATTTAGGCAACTGAATTCAATCTATTATTCCAGCTGGTATTCAGGTAAAAGTACCCTCAATGGAGGTATTCTAGCCTTTGCTGAACTCATCCGATGAAAGGGAGCCATCACTCCTGATAATTCAAAATGCTTTTTTAAAAGAAATGTTTTGTTTTGTTCAGTAATCAGGCTGCATGTTTATTCTTTCTTTGTAATTCTGCTTCTCTATATACTTCCTATATATATTCTTTTATTTATTTTTTTCATTTTTCTTCCCTGGAGAACATCCCCCTCATATTTTACTCCCTCCCTTCCAACACTCATAAAGTAATCCTTGATTTACGAACACAGTTGAGATGGGAATCTTGCTTGTTGAGGGAAATGGTCATTAAGCAAGATGCAACATGTACTACCTGTACTCCTTGTGGCAGTCATTAAGCAATTTCCCAAATTATTAAGCAGAGCGTGGGAAAGAACTGCCTGCCGAAGGATTTCAGCTCTGCATGGAGCTGAAATCCTCCCAGCAGCCATTCCTTTTGGTTTTAAATACAAATACAATAGCAGAGTTGGAAGGTACCTTGGAGGTCTTCTAGTCCACCCCCCCTGCCTAGGCAGGAAACCAATGTTCCATCTAATTTTTTTTCAGTGTGAGCAGAAAAGTATAGTGTTTGAGCGGCACATTTTCGTGCTTGAGCACCTGAATTTTTTTCACAGATGTCACCTAAGACAACAACGAAATCAGTATTATTTGAAACTCAAAGTTATGTTTATTCAAGGTACTTGCTTAATTAAAAGTATCATATAATATCAGTATCACTTAACAACACTCCTGCCTAGCAACCAAAATGTTGGCCCAGAAGCTCTGGCATGTGAAGCACGCAAGTCTTAAAGCTGTCAAGTTACAAGATCCTTACACACCTAACCCTTTAGGGAAAAAAAACCAGGGGTGTTCAAACTTGACAGCTTTAAGACTTGTGGACTTCAACTCCCAAAATTCCTCCTCCAGTCATGTTGCTCTTTCGCCTTGGCGCTGCTCTGGCTACCTCAGTCCGGACCTGGCAGCTGCGGCGACGTCATCAGCCTGGATCTTCTCCATCTTCAGTTTTTTCACCGGGGGCAGGGCTGCAGCCGCACACCTTAGAGGGAACATTGCAGGAAACCCTATACCATTTCAGACAAATGGCTATCCAACATCTTCTTAAAGACGTCCAGTGTTGGGGCATTCACAATGTCTGGAGGCAAGTTGTTCCACTGATTAATTGTTTTAACTGCCAGGAAATTTCTCCTCAGTTCTAAGTTGTTCTCTGCTTGATTAGTTTCCACCCATTGCTTCTTGTTCTATCCTCAGATGCCTTGGGGAATAGTTTGACTCCCTCTTCTTTGTAGCAACCCTTGAGATATTGGAACACTGCTATCATGTCACCTCGAGTCCTTCTTTTCATTAAACTACACATATATCCAGTTCTTGCAACCATTCCTCATGTGTTTTAGCTTCCAGTCCCCTAATCATCTTTGTTGCTCTTCTCTGCACTCTTTTTAGAGTCTCCACATCTTTTCTACTTCATGGCAACCAAAACTGAATGCAGTATTCCAAGTGTGACCTTACCAAGGCATTATAAAGTGATCTTGATTCTATCCCTCTGTTTATGTAGCCTAGAACTGTGTTGGCTTTTTTGGCAGCTGCTGGACACTGCTGGCTGATATTTAAATGATTGTCCACTAGGACTACAAGATCCCTCTCACAGTTACTACTATTGAGCAAGGTACCACCTATACTGTACATGTGCATTTCGTTTTTGTTGCCTAAATGTAGAATCTTACTCTTTTCACCATTGAATTTCATTGTATTAGATAGTGCCCAATGTTCCTGCAGCCCACCAAAGATTGTCAGATTCCCTCATGCATTGAGGGAAATCTTTGTGAGGCTGCCACAATCTTTAGGATTCACAATATTCAGGATTTCAGCTCCCATTTCTGCAACCTGCTGAAGGATTTCCCATCCCCTCCAAGCATATGAAGATTTCAGCTCTGTTCCTGCAGGCCAAAGGATTTCAATTCTTCTCTCTTTCTTCTGCTTGCAACCTTTCCTTGCCAGCTTCCCAGCTGATTTTTTGGGGGGAAGCCAGCAGAGAAGATTGCAAATAATGATCAAAATGATTGCAGGTCACTTGGCAATTGGTCATAAATGCAAGTTGGTTGCCAAGCCCCCAAAATGCAGTCACATGACTTCAGGGGTGGGGCAGTGTGTTATTTTATGACAGACAGCAATGCTTTGTGGACCATAAAACACCCTTTCCAAGGCTGTCATAACTTTGAATGGACATTAAATGAGGGATTGTCAGTTGTATTTGTACATTTTTGTACTGGTTTGGATTGGTTTGTTTTTCCTAGTTATCAGGGTGGGTTTTTTTGGTACTGCAGAAAATGAATTATCAGTTCTGGAATAAAGTTCTGAGCATCGTGAAGCTTTTCTCCATCATTGGTACTGCTTTTTCTCTATAACTCTCAGCAACTCTCATATTTCATTATCTCTTAGAAAAACTTCACTGTAATCTCTGTTCACAGTATTGTGACTTATACAGGCTTAAGAGCACCCTCACTTTATGTCATTTATTATCCTTTGCTATAGAAGAAGTCTCATTTTGCTAGAGTTTAGTGCCAAGAGCTGGCTACAGTTCAAAACAAACATCCATACTTGATCATCATTGACCAGTCACTTTTTAAATTAGGTGGCATTAATTACATTTTCAGCTGCACTAACAGTTCTTTAGAAGTGCATGTTTGTTCCTGGAACTGCAGATTTAGTGTCTGAGTGCACATTTAATTTTAAACAGTTGATGATCAGAGAACAGATCTATAATTTTTTGTAGTTTCACTAACCTGAATAAAAAGACAGAACAGACAGAAATATAAGCCCGGAAAGAAGGCTTATAAAAAGTCAACAGGATAAAAGCTGTTATGGCAGTTTGAACTGTTTTACTTTGGGTAGAAGGCATAAGAAATAAAGTTATAATAGTGTCAAAAGTTTAATTGATATCATTTGGTCACTGATTGCATTGTAGCCAAGTTGTGTTCTTGCTAACTATAAAAACAATGCCGTTTCTTCTTTGTTTTCCACTTCCTGAGTAATAAACAGTGTGATCTCCTGATTGAAAGTGTCTGATCCCATCACAATTTGTTGATGCCTAAGATGCCACTTTGTAGTTGTCTCATTTCATCTTTCATTGTATTGATCTTTCCTGTGTTTTCATTTCATTTTCTTACTTTTCACGTTCCAAGTCTATCTTTGCAGTTTCAGATTTTCTTTTCCTGTGTGACAACATCAGATTAAATTCAATTTGAAATCAACAGAATGTGCAAGCAGGATTTGTGCCTTGTGATTAGTGACTGGAATGTCAAAGGTGGAAACAGTCTAGAGGAAATATACCATAGTTGAATTGTATGGCTTAGGAAATTGAAGCAGGAGACCAATTTAACAATTTCTGCTACTCCAATAAACCCTTCATAGCTAAAAGTGCCTTCAAATAACTCAACCAACACCTCTATACAAATCAAATTGACTGGGAGAGGAGGAGCTGATGTCGCGACGATACGACACACAATCTTGGAACTCCAAGATCGCAGTCGATATTTCTGTCATTGGACGATCCTTTTGGACCTAAACCATCCCATAGAGATGGTGATAGAGAAGAGCATGTCCTGCTGATCTCAGGGACATCACAAAGTCCCTGATTCATCCAGAAAAAGCTCTTTTTTCCGACGACAGAAACACAGAGTCAGCCTCTGCTTCGCTTGCTTGCTTTCGTCTGCCATTGGAAACGAGGAGGGTGGGGCATGGTATTTGGGATGGGAATAAATGGTATAGGAGTGATAGTCAAAAAGGGAGTTTTGTTCTCACCATCTTCTGTGCATGCTGATGGCCAATGTTTGGACCTGGTCAAGGCCAACCGTCCTGCATACCAACCTGATGATGTTTCTTGGAGATGCAACCCACATGACACCCAAGGGAGTTCCAGATTGGGCAATGGGATGGGGATTGTTGGAGGAAGGGAGCTGGGCAAATGTGTGATATGTTGATTTCGTGCTTTTCTGACTCAGACCTTGCTTTATTTCGCTGCTGTCTATTCATAACCAGTAAAAGTACTTTTAATTCCACAAACAATGGAGTTGGGAGGTTTCTTTCTTGGTTACTGAAGGAGGAACGCCTGACATGCAGCCTTGAAGCTGCTGAAATTGGGCCAGCTCCAGAATGAAAAAAAAGTGGAAGAGGAAGTGTGTCAAATTGGTGAGGAAATTTTATTATTAGAAAAGAGACTACCCAGTTATGAAAATCATAACTAAATTAAAATTGAAGACAGAAGAAAATACTTGGCAAGATTAAGCTACATTATACTTAGTGTGTTATTTTTTCTTAATTTTTCTTTTTACAGATGGAATTTCTGCAAATGTTTCCTATTTTTAAAATTGGATGGGTTAGTTTTTCTTCTTCTATTTTTTTATTCTCTTATTTTTTTATACTTGTAGATTAAAATTTTCTTTTTTTACAATGCTTGATTGGATTGTTTTTTTCTTAAGAATTTTTCTCCATAAGTTTGGAATATAAAGAGGGCTGTAACAGCAGAGGGAAAAAAAGTAACACTGCCACTTAGAGGCTGGAGGCTTGGAAACATTGTTTTTTCTTTCTTCTCTTTGATCATTTGATTTACACTTCAAGGCTTTTCAGTTTGTTTATTGAGAGTGATAGTGGGAAGAGCACAGATTGTTTACACAGGTGATCTTTGGGAGTACTATCAGTAGCTGGACTGGAGTGAAGACAAAGCCTTGACCTGAAAGATTATAATGAACTTGCTTGAAATATAACAAAAAACTTTGAATGCTATAGTGCCAGTGTTTATAAATTGGAAGAATGGCGCAACATGAAAAAGAAACATTAATATTGCAAATGAGTATGTTTGAAATTCAAAAAATATTAGTAATAACAGAGAAAATTGAGAAGAGAATGGAGAAAGCAGAACAGCAAAAAGAGATGGGAAAATTGAGGACATTTATCAAATGAAGAAAGTTGAGGACAGAGTTCCAAAAATAGAAGGAAAAAATGAGCCAAGAGATAAGAAAATTGTTGATACTGACAGAAAACTGAGCTTGGTTGGAAATGGCAAGAGTGGATTATGGAAAGGGGAGATAGATGGACCAGAACTCTATCTCAGATTTCAAAGTACAGAAGAAGAAAAGAGAGAAAATTTGATGGAAGTAAGGAGATAAATCTTGACAGCAGAAACATCGATGGTAACCAAAGATAAGCTGATGGAAGGAACAGATGGAGGGGTTCGAGTGTTTATAAGATATGCAATGAGCAACAAGTTGCGAAGAGAAGTCCATACAAGACCTACCAAGAAAATAACCAGAATACTAATACTACAAATGGCATGAGATATAAAAATGCACTACTATTGGAAAGACACAGGTTGATGTAATGAAAGTTTATAATAAAAATTAAGTTAAACTTAGTTAAATGTAGAGTATTATGTATAAAATGGTGTGAGAATAGTTATAGTCACAAAAATGAGTAACAACGATAACAATGTGTGTGTGTGTGTGTATATGTGTGTGTGTGTGTGTGTGTTTAATTTGTGCTGATAAAAAAAACACAAATATAACAAAGGCAACAAATATTGGGTTTCTGTCATGATGGACTCTTGTGACGAGCCGATTGACAGAGAATGGAAGCAGTTAGCTTCCTCCCATAATTGGGGCATACCAGGGGTTGTGACTTTAAATATATATATATTACTTTGATGATATGAAATGTTATACAAACTGCAAATGAGGACTATGAGAGGAGGTTTAAAAGTCTTTGTTATTAAATATAACCAATTTTTATTTAGAATATGTTATAAAGATGTAATGTCACTGGATGATTTTAGGAGGATCTAATGGAACGCCATTATATAGTTTTACTTTAACTTTAGAATATTTCATACAAAAAGATGTAAAAACAATTTATAGTAAAATGAATGTTTAATAATTATAATATTTTATATAATATATTGGATTGATGATATGAGAATTTGTTTAAATTGTAAGAGGGGATTATTGTAATAAAACACAGAGCTTTATATGTGTTGAAATGAGTAAATTTACATCTGAAATTAAAGATTAAATAGTGGAAATGAAAAACGGAGAATTTTTATACCTAGAATATTTTTTTTTAAATGAAGGAATAATAGTTATAGTCAAATAAATGATGTACAATGATAATAATGTATACATATATACTAGATTGATAATTGGTGATATTATATAGAATTGAAAGTGAAGACTATGGAAATAATGCACAAAAACTTTGTAACCAAACGACATGCTGTATATGATTGAAGAAGGTTCTATGTGCTATGTGTTGTCTGTCTTTGTCTGTCCAAAAAAGAAAAATATCTTTTTTTTAAAAAAGAGAGAGAGAAGGAAAAGGAACAAGAAATGATATTCCACGATTTTTAGGTTTGCAGAAATACCACCCCAAGAAGAAATAAATTAAGAGCTGGAAGATACACCGGCAACAATAGAAAAAGAAAGGAAGAGAGGAGGAGAGAAAATGAGAGGGAAAGGAGAGAAGGAAGAGAGAGGTGAGGAGAGGAAGATGGAAAGGAGAAGGTGAAAAGGAGAGAGGGTAGAAAGGGGAAGAGAGATGTAGGGGAGAGGTAAGGGAAGAAGGAAGGGAAAGGAGAGGATGAAGGAAGTAGAGAAGGGAGGGAGGGAGAGAAAGGAAGAGCAGAGAGGAGATGAGATGAAGAGGAGGGAAGGAAGATAGAGATGAGGAAAGGAAGATGGAAGGGAGAAGAAGAGAAGGAGAGAGGGTAGAAAGAGGAAGAGGAAAAGAGGAGGAGGGGAAAAGTAAGGGAAGAAGGAAGGGAAATGAGGAAGGAAGGAAGTAGAGAAGGGAGGGAGGGAGAAAAGAAAGGGAGAAGGTGGTGGTGTCAAAACAGATGAGGGATGGTAAATAAAGCAACCCAAATGGAATATTATAATTTATAAATGGAATGACAAATGTATATGAATGACAATGTGAATGTATACCTATAATTGTAAATAGAGAACAACAAAAAAACTTTTTAAAAAATCAAATCAAATTGACTACATTATTGCTCAAAACAGGTGGAGGAACTCTATTATAGCATCAAAAACATGGTCAGATAACTGAGTGTGGAACATGTGCAAGTTCCAAATTAAGTTAAAGAAGAAGAAAACTAATCAATTTCAGTAATATGATCTTGACCATTTATACACATCATTTTTATGGAAAATTGCTTAGAAGTCCTGAATCTCATTGCTAGACTAAGAGAGCAATTGTGGAATTAACTTAAATAATCTGTTAAAGAGGAATATGCAGAGATATTGCCAAAACTGAAGAAAAAGTAGAAAGCAAATTAGATGTCAGAACAGACCATATAAATTGCCAAGAAGATAAGATAATCCAAAGCCAAGAAAGGCAAAAACCTCAGAAAGGTCTCCGAAGATAGAAAAAAACAATTCTTTCAAAAGATTGCTGAACTCCTCAATTTGACATGCTCAAAGATGCCAATGGACATCTTTGAGTAATTGATTCAAAAAAGATCAAACCAAGATGAAAGAAGTATACTGAAACATTACACAGTAGAGATATGAGCATCCAAGATATTTAGATATTCCCTTACTTAAAAGAGGCCCTAGTCTTAGAAGATGAAGTTTGATCAGCACATCACTAAGTTGGAAGGCTACAGGAACTGAAGGAATGCCTTCTAAAATATGGCAATCAACAGAAAAACAATCAATAAAGGTTCTTACCAATTTATTAGCAAATAGAATGACACAATGGCCAATAGGTTTGACGAGGCCAATCTGCATTCTAGTGCTAAAAACAAAAGGAGTGAGTAAACTATGTTCCTAATTTCATCTCCAACACAGAATGCAACCTTGCATGGAAGAAGAGAAGCAAGATGTTGAAGTTGGTTTTAGAAAAACGAGACTGACATACACAGATAATTGAAAAAGCCAAAGAATAGCAAAAAGAAGTCAGTCTGTGCTTCACTGATTCTAGAAAGGCCTTCAATTGTGTCATGTCAAGCTGTGGAATGTGCTCAGAAAAATGGGAATTTAGAATATCTCATTGTCCTCACATCATGAAGCCACAGTACAGTGAAACAGATTTGCTCCAGGTTGGCAAAGCACTTGTATACTTATTAAACCTATACGCTGAATATACTGTATATTAAAGGAAGCTGGATTGAAAGAAGATGAGTATGATTTAAATATTGGAGGAAGAAACATCAATAAAATGCATTTCGCTAATGATGCTGCCCTGACAATAAAGAAATTAAAGGATCTGCCAGCTCTAGTATTCAAAGTTAAGGAGCAAACTGAAGAAACAGGATTAAAATTAAATATAAAGATGATCAAACTGTTGACAACAGTTCAAACAACCAGCTTTAGAATTGGCAATGAAGATACTGGATAGCATCTGCCTTTTAAGAACAACCATCAACAGGAAGAACAAGCAGTCAAGATATATATCACAGACTCTACATTCAGTAGAGCAGCCATTAAGGCATTGAAAAATATATTCAGATGCCATAATATGTTTATAACTACAAAAATCAGATTTGTGTAAGTCATGGTATTCCCCGTGACACTCTGCAGAAATGAAAATTGACTTTGAAGAAGCAGGAAAGAAGAGTATTGATGCCTTTGAATGTTGCTATTGGAGAAGACGCCTTAGAATACCATGGACACCCAAAAAACCCTAACTAATGGATTATTGAACAAATCAACCCAGAGTTTTTACTTGAGGCACAAATTAATCAAGTTATACTATTTTGGACACATTATATGAAGATCTTGCTCTCTGGAAAAAGCCCTAAGTGTGGGAAAGGCAGAAGAAAACAGAAGAAGGGGATGAAAAGTGGCAAGATGGATGGATCCAGTTAGAGTGGTGATGTGCACAATGCTGGAAAACTTGAAAGACCAGGATAAGCCAGATCATCATGGAACAAATCTTATCTATGTGGTTGTTAGGAGTTGGATCCAATGACAGTGGCCATGGGTGCAAGAGGGAAAGTAAACTGAACCTTCATCCAGATAAAACTGAAGGTGTTTATAATTGATGTAAAAAAAAAAGAACAGGGAATAAAGAACCACCCAACTATTCCTTATTTATTATATCATATTTGTTTGTTTTTTAGTTAGTGCATTTATGGATTTTTATTTATTCTTAGCTATATAGAATCAAAGACAAGATTCCAAAGCTGCTCAATCACTTCTAAATCGTTGTAACCCTAAAGTCTTTTCCCCTGACTATTCCATTACGCTTGGCTATATTCCATCTAGGGTGGAAAGAGGCAGGGTTAGGCAATATTATCAAGGTTGTCAACATTTTAAACTCAGTAGTTTTGCAATGTTTAGGAATCAACCTTACATTACTTCATGTAGCTTAATACGGCAGTTATGTTTTGTACCAATTATATGTTGGGAAGTGTCTTTAGGGATAGTCCCATGTAGAATACATTGCAGTAAACCAGCAAATGTCTATGGAGATTCTCAGTCATCCAGATCATGGTTGTCCCACAGGTGCTTTTTTCAAGAGACAACTGGACTTTCTAGTTTTTCTTTGAAGATGTTTTGCTTCGCATCCAATAAGCTTCTTCAGTTCTGACTCATCCAAGAAAACCATCCAAGTAAATCAGCAGCTTTGTCATCTGTTCATTTAAAGCATGCATTATCGGCGAGGCTGGCCATTCAATCAAAATATATCTTTAACGGTTAGGCTCCAGTGTAATAATACTGGAAAAATTGAGAAAATGTAATACGGTACTACATTCCCTAAATAAATTTGTATAGAAATCTTCTGCTCTTAAATAATATGCTGCAATTCAAATAAGCACACACACAAATCATCCAGTTATAATAAGCATGGATGTTGCTTTCATGTTATGTTGATTTATAGTGATTTGCCAATTACCTCCCTGCGTCCCATCAGATCGCATAGAGTTGGCCTCCTCCGTATTCCATCCGCCAGTCAGTGCCGACTGGCGACTACTCGGAGGAGAGCCTTCTCTGTTGTGGCTCCGACACTATGGAACAATCTCCCCGTGGAGATTCGTACCCTCACCACCGTCCAGGCCTTCCGCACAGCCCTCAAGAACTGGCTAACCCGTCAGGCCTGGGGATAATCTTATTTCGCCCCTCCCGAATGCTGAGTGAATGTTGAGTTTTATTGTCTAATTTTACTTTGTGCACATTTCTTTTTTTGTTATTGTCCCACACTCCCCTTCCTTTTTTTTGATTGTAAGCCGCCCTGAGTCCCCTCAGGGAAAAGGGCAGCCTATAAATAAACAAATCTAAATAAACAAATCTAAATTTATAGCGATTTTTTTTTCTATTTTGCAAACTGTGTTGGGTTTTTTTTAAATGAGAAGCTATGTATGTATGTATTTTTTCTTTTACAATATTAGGCAGCTACATTAACATAATTCTTAGATATATACATGTAAAAAAAGAAGAGACAAAATACAGAAATATCTATCATATAAATAAAAAGTCAGATGTGAAAATGTATCATATATAAGGAATACACCAGGTTATAATCCATTGCTATTAATGTAAATCATACAATATAGCTAAACTTTTGGTGGTGGTTCCAGCTTTTGAAATCTCATTAGAGATTTCACACATTTATGTGTGATTTTATTTCCCTAATTTGAATTTAATTTTGAATTTAAAATTTATTTATATGCCGCCCTTTTCCCTGGGGGGACTCAGGGCGGCTTACAACTTAAAAGAGGGGAAGGGGAGACAGACTTTTAACATATAAGACAAATACATAATTAAGAACACAACATTCATACTATTCGGGCGGGATGTAGTCTTAACCCCTTAAAATGTTGCAATTGAAGAGATTTTACTAATGCACCATATTTTTGTTATTAGTATAATTTTTTTATTTAACATCATTGTAATGCAAACTGTATTTAATTCATATGTCAACTCATGATATTCTGTGGGCTATATTTTCCCATTTAGAAACTGGAACACACCGTGGTAAAATTGTTCCTTAAATTCTAAAATTGATGTTATAGTTTTAACTGTACTGTATAAACTGTATATATGCTGTATATATGTCGTATTTGAAAGCTAAAACAGCACTGAAAAAAGCGATTTATGTCCGTTTTTCACACGGCCATTGCAATATTCCCAGCCAGTTACCAACATGCAGTCAATAATGGAAACTAGATTCACTAAACGACCACACGATTCACTTAACAATTGCAATGATTTGTTTAACAACTGTGGCAAAAGCATTGTAAAATGAGGTACGACTCACTTAACAACAACCTTGATTAGCAACAACAGACATTTTGAGCTCAGTCATGGCTGCAAGTCGAGAACTACCTGCATTGATTCCCATCAGTGGAGAGATGCTTTCTCTTCTCGCACCATCGTGTCTGTAGCTTCTCTTTCACTGGTTGCAGATAGCAGATTGTCAGTGATTGAGAAAAAAAAACTGTATAATGGTCGGCATGGTAACTTTAAGTATCAGTTTCCTCTTACCATAAAATAAAGGAAGAGTCAATATGTGCTCCTGAGCCCCAGCAGCTTTGCTCTTGAGGGGAGTCTTGATGTTTGCCTGCTGAATATTCTTACGTGACCGTGTTTCAGGGCTACAATGAAGTGCAAGGGATTAAAATGTTAGAGGAGTATATTTTATTGTGGTGGTTTTTAGAGTTAGGTGATTGGCAACATCTAACCCAGTGGAATTTCAAAAGTGGAAATCCCAGGCAGACTGATAGCGCAGGGTATTATCTCAATGAAAATGTTTTTTGCATGGTAGAATTGTTCTGATGTGCTCATCATAGAAAATAATTTACTTTGTATAATGTTGCCCTCCATGCTTTGTGGCCTCAGCTTATTTTGTAACGCCGCTTCTGCAGGAGTGGCCCAGACGTACTGCTGGTCTCAATGCTGATTCCTATCAGATAGAGCAGCGATGGCAATTCCTTTTTTTTTATGGCATGCCACAATTGTGCATGCCTACACTAATTCAATCCTCCCTGCCCACCCCCCCCCCCACACATGCACACACGACCCCTCCCCAGGCTCCGGAAGCCTGGGGAGGGTGAAAACTGCCTTCCCCAGCCCCCTGAAGGCCCTCCGGAAGTCAGAAACAGATTGTTTCCAAACTTCCGGTTGGCCCGTTGGGGCGGTTTTTTGCCCTCCCCAGGCTTCAGGAAAGCCTACGGAGGCTGGGGAGGACAAAAAACAGCCCCAATGGGCCAACCGGAAGTTTGTTCCCAAACGAGTCGGAGCTGATGACTGGCGTGCCAGCAAATATGGCTCTGCGTGCCACCTGTGGCATGCATCCCATTGGTTCGCCATCACGGTTCTGTTTTATCTTGTAATGCCAAACATGTATCTTTCCATGGTTCTTGGTGCCAGTTCCACTATCTTGAACATGCTAAGCCCACAACCTCAAAAAAAAACCTCCTTTAGTGATTGTATTAGATGTTGTATTCATTTTGTTGTGATGGCTTAGCATATATTTAATAGCTTTTTATGGTGCACTGGATGAAAGTATTGTATTTTTCCTTTTGTTTTATATTCTGTTGTACACAGGCAATTTTATGAAGCTTTTAGAAAATAAAGGAAGCAAGCAGGAAAACTAATTCAATTAGGTTACTGCATTCTGTAGAGTGTAAAACATAGTTAACTAAATTGGTTTCTTCCAGAAGGAAGCCAAAAAGGGGGGGTAAGTTCTGTAAAGGAATCGAAAGGGAGTGCAAGATCAGTGTCTTTCTGCTATTATGCCTCTAGGACCGTGATGGTGAACCTATGGCACACGGGCCCAAAGTGGCACGCTGAGCCCTGTCATCTGGACGTGTGGCATCACCCCATTCCTCTTCCTAGTTTATGGCATGCATGCGCATGCGATGATTAGCTCGCCTTTGTGCGTGCAGCAGTTCTGGAAACCGGAAAAGTGGTCTCTTGTTTTCTGGTGGCAGCATGCACACCAGCCAACTGATCGGCACATGTGCATACGTGGCAAATAATCGGAAGACTTGCTGGTCCACATGCATGCGCGCTCCGGGAACCAGAAGTTCATTTTCCAGCGTGTGCATGCCCCCTGGGAAGCTCCTCTTCCCAGGGAGCATGCCATCACTGAGATAGAAAGGCCTGCACATCAATTAGAGAACAAATGAAAGTATATGATATTATCAAGAGTGTAAAAGAATTAAAATGGAAATGGGCTGGTCGCGCAGCAAGAACTGATGGCAGGTGAACCAAGGCAGCCATAGAATGGATCCCATTTGATTAAAAAGCGTCCATGAAAGAGACTTAAAACAAGATGAACTGATGACCTCAGCAAGTATTGCAGGCCCTATTGGCAAAAGAAAGCCCATGGCTATATTGGTTGGAAACATGCAGAAGAGGCCTTCATCTTCAGTGGATAGACAGTGGCTAAAATGAGGATGATATACAGTACACTATATACTGTATATACACACTGTATACTGTATGTGTGCATGTATACATATACAGTGTATTCACACACACACACACACGCAACACACAAACACTACCCCCCCATACACTATATTGCCAAAAGTAGTTGCTCACCTGCCTTTACTCACATATAAACTTACTGTACGTGACATCCCATTCCTAATCCATAGGGTTCAATATGACGTCGGTCCACCCTTTGCAGCTATAACAGCTTCAACTCTTCTGGGAAGGCTGTGCACAGGGTTCAGGACTGTGTTTATGGGAATTTTTGACCGTTCTTCCAGAAGCGCATTTGTGAGTTCACACACTGATGTTGGACGAGTTTACTTGGCCTACCACTTCGTGGCTGAGTTGCTGTCATTCCCAAACACTTCCATGTTCTTATAATATAGCTGACAGTTGACTGTGGAATATTTAGAAGCGAGGAAATTTCATCACTGGATTTGTTGCACAGGTGGCATCCTATCACAGTTCCACACTGGAATTCACTGAGCTCCTGAGAGCGACCCATTCTTTCATAAATGTTTGTAAAAACAGTCTGCATGCCTAGGTACTTGATTTTATACACCCATGACCATAGAAGTGATTGGAACACCTGATTCTCATTATTTGAATGGGTGAGCAAATACTATTGGCAATATAGTGTATCTTAATTCTGAATATTGTTTTCTGTCTAGGTTTTTATTTCCTAGGTTTCTGATTGTGTAGTTCAACAGCCAGAAGTGAAGTATGCAACTTTTGGGGGGGAAAAGTAATTAAATATTTGTTTCACATCATGTAAGCACCCATGACCTTCTGTGGCAGATGTTACACTAAGTTCTACGTTATCTATACATCCAGTATAGTCAGGTTCAACTAAGTCCCCCCCACCTTTTTTTTTGTTTGACTTTGGAATGTGTGCCTGGTGAAGCGTTTGAAAATATTGTGTTGTGTAGCCATTTAATGGTTGAGGAGCTTGTAAGGTGAATGCTAATACTGTTGGCAATTTATGGGATGGGTCTGAAAGAGTGCCAAGAGAGTTCGAATGGGTGATGTTTTCTGTTGCTACTGCTGTTGCCATTCAAATGCTCCTAGGGGATTCTCAGAAGGGATACAGTGGGGATAATTTGATGCTTCAGTTTTAATGAGCAGTTGAGATATAGGAAGGAAATTGAAGATGAAGCTGAGTTCTTTGCTTTGATGGCCAGTCTGGTTAGCCTGATTGAGATTTTCCTTGCCCATCCTTTACTGTATACCGCACCCTTGTCTTGTCTTGACATTTGGAGTCAACTTGAGTTTTTCTTACTACTTTCGTCCTTTTTAAAGGGACTCAGTAGCTCAGTGGCTAAGAAGCTGAGCTTGTCAATCAGAAAGTCGGTAGTTCAGCAGTTCAAATCCCTAGCGCCGCATAACAGAGTGAGCTCCTGTTACTTGTCCCAGCTTCTGCCAACCTGGCAGTTTGAAAGCACATTAAAAATGCAAGTAGAAAAATAGGAACCACTTTTGGTGGGAAGGTAACAGCGTTCTGTGCGCCTTTGGCCTTTAGTCATGCTGGCCACATGACTACGGAGATGTCTTCAGACAGCACTGGCTGAAACGGAGATGAGCACCGCCCCCTAGAGTCAGGAACGAATAGCACATATGTGCAAGGAGAACCTTTACTTCATCCTTTTTGCTTGTATAACAATTTCAAAATATTTACTTCTTTATTAACTTCTTGGCTGTCTTCAGTTGTAACTATATCTACTGATCCTCCAATTTAATTTGCACATTGGATCCTGGATTTAGTTCTGGCAGATTGTGACTTCCATATTGGTAATCAAGTTGAATATACTGTATGTTTTTGCTTTTGCATTCAGTGCATAGGACACAAACTTGGAATCTGTGGAATCAAGCTAGAAGTAGCATAAGTTCATTTCCAAGACAACCTATTTTTAAATGTGTTGGATTCAAATAAATGACATAGATGAGAAATCAGGAATGGGTCTTCTTTTCATAGAATTTGCTTTGCAACATGGACCGCTATTTCTCTCTCCCACTATTTTTTTTTTTATAATAGGGGTTGGTGTTAATAAGCTTCTCTGCAAAGAGTGAACGTTTTAAATCTGTGAGTTCTGAAATAGCAACTGAGAACAATCGATCTTAAAAGATTTCCTATGATTGACATCTCACAGTATCAGTAACGATTGATGAGAGTTACATTTTTATGACCTACGTTCTTAGCTGAAAATACTAGTTTCACTTCTTTTCCAATATCTCTCTGCAGTGATATAATTACAGTATTGGGTGTTCCTTTTATAGTTTTTTTTGGCAAAATTCACAATCTGCTATGCATTTGTTAAGCTGAACTGTATTTGCAAAACAAATAGTCTACTAGTGCATTCCCTGCATATAGTACTGTCTAAATAGTCCTGATGAAGTTTTTCCATTGGAGTAGCAGCTCTATCATCATTCAGATTTTATATAATACAAAGAAGAGATTTCATGTGGTAGGCTTGTGTGTATATGATCGCCAACCGTTTTCTATGCAGTTCAATTCTATCTATAGCAGAGGTGGGCTGCTTCCAGTTTGGCCTGGTTTCACCTGGTTTCGCCAAACTGGTAGTGGTGATTTGGCAGAACCGGCAGCAACCCAGGCTGGCCACCCCCCTGAACCGGTTCCCTGATCTCTTCTGCTGTTGCTGGCATGTTTCTGTGCATGTGCAGAACAATTTACAGTCAGCTGTGCATGTGCGAGCAATGCGCAGCGGGCGCGCCCCCGCACCTGCGCAGCAAACCAGTACCAACTGGTACAGGAACCGACCCCTGATCTGAAGGGCTGGGTCAGAAACCATAATGCAGAACACATGGTACTCCTTTAACTGCCTTTTGCGATACCTCAATTTGAGTGCTGCTTCTCCTTCCTGATTCCTAACTATCAGCTGCCAAAATCCACCCTCATGATTTCAGAATATGATAATCCATGCTAGATCAGTTGGTGATAAAGCAAGAAGTACTACAAAAGTTCCTTATCGTGACAAGAAGACTACTGTGACAGATGCTGCTGACAGGTTCTTCTTGGCAGTACATAAGTCATCAGTCTGGAGCAAGCACTCCCAAATTGTTCACATCTGGAAGAACATTTCTGCATGAAAGACATAATTTTGAGCTTTTATTCATTCTCACTTTGAGATAAGGAAAAAATCCCCACAGCAGCTGAAATCTCTTCTACATGTTTCTGGTGTAATCTGCTGCAGTATTAATCTCTCTCTTAATAATTCTTCTACCTTTTCAATACGTCTATTTATTTTTTTCATTTTAGGAAAGTTTGATGCTTTCAATTTTGCCCAGACATGTAGCAGATGAAATGCTGAAGGATATGAAGAAAGATGCAAGCCAAAAAGAATTGCAGCAGTTCAATACCATGTATATGTACCGCCATGAAAATGTCAGGTAACGAATGTGGCTCTTTTAAGGAGGCTATTCTGTAGATCAGAGTTCCCCAATCTTTCTGGGTTGGTGGCCCAGAGGGGGAGAGGGGCAGGCACCCTTACCTGCACATGCACAAATGCCCCCCCTTGTGTGAACTGGGCCGCAAGCGCGCACGAAACTTGCAGCGATGCTGTTGCCCATGTGATACTCACAGCAATGCTAGCACCCATGTGACGCTTGTGGTGATGCTAGCGCCCACATGATGCAATGTACAATGCTCGCGGTGATGCTAGTGTGACTAGGGAGTGCGAGCACAAGCGTACACAGGCCAGCCACTCGCGTGGCCTGTAGTGGGGCATGGCTGCTATATATAGTTTCCTGGTACTGACAAGGCCATCTCCTGGATCAGTACACAATAAGAGAAAATTAAATCCAATGCTAAGCCATTATTTGAAGTAAATCTTTATGGGTACAATGAGTGTCTCTAGTGGAAAAGATAATTACATAATTCAGCTATGACCCAAAGCACAATTCGAGCAAAATAACTTTCCAAATTCATCACAATGTAACATGCAGCTCAGAAGCAGAAGGAATAATATAATTATTGTGTTTAGTGTTGCAATAAAACAACAGAGCAAAAGTAGACAATTGTTTTCTTCATGCAAACTGGTTTGCATTTCTCCAGCAAGCACCTTGAGCCTATACCACTGAAACCCTAACAGCCAAATATGGGACTTTGTGGTGGTGATAAGAGTTTTAAGAATGGGAATGGAATGGTGTGACACTGGGAGGCCTCCTGTTCCCAACCCTACCCTTACACGCTTCCTAAAACTGAACAAAATTAGGTAGGTCATTTCAATGTGTTATTAAATTAGCAGATAGCCTCTTGTGGCCCTCCATACAGTTGGGAGTCAGTTGCAGCCCCTGATGTCTTAAACACTGTACACTTCTGAAATAGAAGAAGCTAGTAAACATCAATGTGGAGTAGAATTAAAGCAGAAAAGCAGAAATATCAAGGAACTGATGACATCGAGATTAAATTTCAGATGAGAGAGTAATAAATCAAATGGTACAACAGCCATCATAAATTGTTTTTGCTGCAGCTAAGTTAAATGATGACATCTCACCTGTTTTGGATCTCATGTCTTTCATTCTACAGCGTCCTTTTTGCTGACATCGTAGGTTTCACGCAGCTGTCATCCACATGCAGTGCCCAAGAATTGGTGAAACTTTTGAACGAACTCTTTGCTCGATTTGATAAACTAGCAGCTGTGAGTTTCTTGATTATTTACTTACATATAATTCTGGAAATCCTTTAGATCTTTGGAGCAAATTGTGCGTAATTCAACCCAAACTACCCGTCTTATTTGTAATTATGGCTTTATGCAGCATGAAGCAAATTAAAAATGGAAAAGAAGCAGACAAACACAATTCTGATGTGCAAGCACTAATAAAAGGGAAGATTTACCTGAGATGAGATTAAGCTGCCCTTCTGCTTCCCCCCACCCCTCTATTTTTAAAGTATTCTTGCCAAAGAGCCATTCTATTTTTTTTAAAAAAAAATCTGGCTGAAATTACATATTTAGAAATAAGGAATACCAATAGAACCACCTTCAAATATGAAACATTTTTTTGAGATTATACTGAGAGTTCTGGATAAATAAATATATCTTACTGCAACATATTCAACTTCCAAAGAAGATTCTGTGCCCAGCTGATGTCATTCTTAAATGTATTCAAATATCAGATCAGGATAGATTTAGTACTTTTTAATTATAAGGTTTCTATAGCATTGCTTGAGAGATTTGATTTGACTACCCATTTGTTTTCTCAGCCATCTGGCTAGGACTATGGAAGCTGTAGTGAATTGCATCTGGAGGGCAACGTTTGCACAAGGATTCAATCTCCTAAATAGGACTAAAGACAATATAGGAGAATGAAGCTGCTGCAGTATATGATTATGCCAGCTATTTAAAGCGCAAGGGATCCTTGATTTAGGACCACAATTGAGCCCAGAATTTATGTTGTGAACTGAGAAATTTGTTAAGTGAGTTTTGCCCTGATTTACAGCTTTTCTTGCCACATTTGTTAAGTGAATCACTGCAGTTATTAAGTTAGTAACATGGTTATTAAGTGAATCTGACTTCCCATTGACTTTGCTTGTCAGAAGGTTGCAAAAGATGATCACATGATCCCAAGACCTTGCAACAGTCATTAATATGAACCAATTGTCAAGCATCCAAATGTAAATCACAAGACCATGGGGATGCGGCAACTGTCATAAGTGTGAAAAATAATCATAAGTCACTTTTTTTCAGTACCATTGTAACTTCAAATAGTCACTAAGTGAACTGTTGTAATTCGAGGACTACCTGTACATGTGTTTATGGTTGTTACTATAATTGGAATAAGAATTATTTCACAAATTAGTTTAGATTTACTGCACATTAATTTTTTCTTCAACTCATGATAATTATTTTGTATTAGCAGCCATATCTCTTTTGGAGTTGCTTGCTTGTCAAATTAATTAATTTTGCAGGGTATTATTTCTATCACCTATAATTAATTATCTTGAGAAATTACTTAAATTAAACATGCTAGGTAATCGGAAGAGCCCCTTTGGTGCAGTGGTTAGAATGCAGTACTGCAGACTACTTCTGCTGACTGCCAGCTGCCTGCAATTTGGCAGTTTGAATCCCACCAGGCTCAAGGTTGACTCAGCCTTCCATCCTTCCGAGGTTGATAAAATGAGGACCAAGATTGTTAGAGGAAATAGGCTGACTCTGGAAGGTGCTTAGAGAGGACTGTAAAGCACAGAAGTAGTATGTAAGTTTAAGTGCTATTGCTATTGCTTTTGGATCAGAGGATGAATGAGGCAGGGAACCCATGGCAACCTTTTCAACAATAGGTTTAAAAAGTCAATTACAGGTTTCTGAGACCTGAAAATCCTAAACCTTTACCTTTTTTAAAAAACGGCATTCTTACAGAAATACCATCAACTGCGTATCAAGATTCTGGGTGACTGCTACTACTGTATCTGTGGATTGCCAGATTACCGTGAGGACCATGCTGTTTGCTCAATCATGATGGGTCTTGCTATGGTGGAAGCTATTTCGTAAGCACTCACACTTTGCAAATTTTCATGCTGTTTTTGGTTTTTGCAGCCTGGGTTGTCTTTTTTTTCCATTCATATTTTTTTTTCTGTTTCCCACATGAAAAACTCTTGTTTTATGATGTTGCCAAGGAATATTTTTTGTGTGAAATATATTGTTTTATAAGAACTTTATTGAATTACAGATGTGATTTGCTTAGTTCATTTGCTTTAGGCATGACTTGTTAAAGTCATGCAGGAGTGAGACAGGTGGCAAATAAATTTAATAAATGCATAAATAAGCCTCACTACAAGATTCTCCATTTGATTACATAGCTCTTTTCCCCTTCTCTGTTGTCCTACTGTAATTAAAGACGGTAATGTTTATTATATCATTATTTCCTGATGTATCCTTGCATATTTTTCACCTAAAGGTTAATTGTGTAGAAATCTCCCCCTAAGTGTGGTTGCTTCTGAATGGTAAATTTTCATCTTAGTTTATCTTTTCCAGCTGGAGAGTCAGAAAAAAAAATTCCTGGTCTTTTTTTCCACTCATCATGATAACTAAACAATATCTTTCCAGCTAATTTTGTCTCTCTGTAAAACAAAATTCCATGCTTAGAACAGTCTTAGGGATGGAAAATTTTGGCCTTATAAAAATATTTATGCAAAATTACGGGAATAGCAACATTGAATTCGTTTTACAGCTCAATTATAGAAAGAAGCTAGAGAAATAAAAGAGAGGCGAAAAGGAGAGCTGGGTTATTAGGCAATCTTTGGAATCTGGCACCAGTTCTGGCATAAGAATAAACAAAACTATGTTTCTTTAGTGCTCTAACCCAGGATTGTTGACAGTGATAGAGCTCATCATGTTTTTTTGGCCATAGTTTTTCCAGCCCTATCTAAATGGCCAAGGTTTCACAGAGGACCCTTGTGCTGTAAGGAAATAGCTCTTTTACTGAGCTATATCCACCCCCAGTGCTATCTAAAAAGCCATACGTATCTCCCATTTAGAATTGATTTTTATTAGTTTGCCTATTCCTGTATTCAAATCTTCTTCAAAACCTGAGTTTGTCTACGATGTCTGAGATTTCGGGCCCTTGTAGTCTACCCACATTTGAAGACTACTATATTGGGTGTGTGTGTGTGTTCCCTTAATGGAACCGAAACAATTATAGCAACCTCATATTGCTTGTTTATTTTCTTTTCCTTCTTACTGCCCTTAGCAGCAATGAAGCCCTGTGCACAATAAAAGCAGCCCTAGCAAAGCCTTCCCAAGCATAGAAACAGGAAACAACCATTCTTTTCAGCTACATATTTCTTATTATTAATTTATTCCTCTAAAGCTATGTACGAGAGAAGACCAAAACCGACGTGGACATGCGTGTGGGAGTGCACAGCGGCGCTGTCCTTGGTGGAGTCCTAGGGCAGAAACGTTGGCAGTATGATGTATGGTCTACGGATGTAACTGTAGCCAACAAGATGGAAGCAGGAGGCATCCCTGGGTAAGTGCTTCCTAAGGACTGTTTTTCCCCAGGACTGTTGTTGTAAATATCTTACAAAAAATCATACGGTTGTAACTTGTGTTTAGAAGACAAGTTACTGCAAACTTAAAAAATCCAAAACCAGGTCTTCTGTTGAAAACATCATCCAGGTTTACGGCAGTATTCATTTTTAACTAGCAGCTAGAGTCACTGTTTTGCAGTAAAAGAAAGGTACCTGTTTTTAGGTTATGCTTCACGATCACTTAGAAATGTAAAAACACGTATTATGCATCGCATTACATTGCATTTGTACGCTATCCATTCTTGGAGGCTCTATGTGGCAAACAACCTGGTAACAACAACACTCTGAAAAATAGATAGAACAAGAAGAAATGGGTGGAAACTAATCAAGGAGAGAAGCAACTTAGAACTAAGGAGAAATTTCCTGACAGTTAGAACAATTAATCAATGGAAGAACTTTTCTCCAGAAGTTGTGAATGCTCCAACACTGGAAGTTTTAAAGAAGAGATTGGACAACCATTTGTCTGAAGTTGTGTACAGTTTCTTGCCTAAGCAGGGGGTTGGACTAGAAGACCTCCAAGATCCCTTCCAACTCTGTTATTCTAAAATTCTAAATTCTAAATAGTAAATATAAAGCCCTTACAAAAGCAAAATTGACAAAATCGATAAAAAATAAACAGAATATGTAGAAGGTCATGTTCCCAGCAGATCCCAGCCTTCGCACACATGTCTTCCTCTTATCCTAGGCGGAACTCACTTCTGCAAACTAGGAGAGAAAGAGGAGATGGGATCTCTATGGGGAGAGAATTCCAGTGTGGAGGCAATGATTGAAAAGACCTGCTTCCAGAGAGCTTTCTGATCACAATCTTGTACACGTAACACTTTGAAGGAGTTGACCCTATTCAATCTCACTGGATTTAGGAGATTGTCTATGCCCTTTCAGCAAAGGTTCTTTATTGTTTTTTTCATTAATATTGTAGGGATAAAATACATACATGCATTCATTTATGCTTTTCAAAATGGAGAGAAAGCGAGCTATAAACTAACCTTAATTATATTCACATCAGAGGAGGAGCCAACGTTGTGACGATACGGACATGCGGTCTCGATGCTCTGAGACCGCAGCTGATACTTTTGCCACTGAGTGGTCCAATCGGACCTAAACCGCCCCGCAGAGACAGTGAACAGGAAGAATATGTCTTGCTGATCTCAGGGACATCGCAAAGTCCCTGATCGATGCAAGAGAAGTTCTTCAAAAAAGTTCGACAAAAAATCCAGCCGAGGCTGATGAAGTCGTGGCAGCTCCAAAACGGAAGGATACGGAAAGAGAAAGTGTTTCCAGCTGGTGAGGAATTTTTTATCGTTTTAAAAGAGACTGCCTATAAAACACTTAAAATTAATCTAAATTGGAGAACAGAAGAAATAAGCGGCGGAATTAAGTTTGGAATGGTTTTGGACAGTGGGTTATGTTACTTTTTAAATGTTATGTTCATGGATGGAATTTATGCAAGCCTTTTAAAATGAATGGATTAAGTTTTCTTCTATTTTTTTCTTTTATTTTTCTTTCTAACCTATGGACTAAAATTTTCCTCTTTCATTACTGAGGGTGTTTTTCTAACTCATTCAAGAATTGGACTTTTTTTAACTTGAAATACAAAAAAGATACAAAAAGAAACAAAGAAAATTGCAACAATAACACTGCTACTTGGAGGCTGGAGGCTTGTGTATTGGAAATGAAACACTTTTACTTTTCTTACTGATTATCCTGGCTTGGCACTCCAAGGTCTCACTGCTTGTTTATAGAGAGTGATAAGAAGAAAAGCATATAGATGTCCCTTTGAAGTATATCTTCAACCAGAGAAAAGTGAAAATAAAACTTTATTGTGAATCTGCGCTTAATCTTGTAAAACCCTTCCATGCTAGAGCAGCAGTGTTTATTAGCTGGAGATAATGGCACAATTTCAACAGCAGAAAGAAACTTTAAGTCTGCAAAATATATTCTTAGAAATTCAGAAATTATCAAACATATTTGAGAGGACAGAGAAGAAGTTGGAAAACTTAGAGCATCTAACAGTAAAATATGATAAAGAAGTTGGAGATGTCTATCAAGTGGAAAAAGTGGAGGTTAGAATCCTAAAAACCGAAGAGGAAAATGACCATAAAGAAATTAAATTTGCTGACATTTATGGTTTCTGGAAATGTAAAGAGTGGATTACTGAAAGAGAAATTAAATGGAGGGGAACTCTAACCCAGATGGCAAGATACAGAAGAAGAAAAAACAAAATAATTTATGGATTTAAAGAGAGAAAATTTAATAGCAACATCATTGATAACACTACTGACAATCAAAGATAAGCTGATTAAGGAAACAGAAGAAGGGCATCAAAATTACATGATAGATTTTATAAGCAAGGAGTTGCTAAGAGGAGTCCATACAAATTTGATTAAGGAGATGATTAGAGGACTGACACCACAAATGGCAGAAGACATGAGACTGTTTTGCTACTGGAAAGATACAGGTTTATAGGTGGAAGTGTATAATTTAAAACTAGTTAAACTTAGTGAAATTTAGTGACAATCGATATAGTTGAATAAATAATTGATAATGATAATAATGTATACAATGTGTAGTGTTATGATAATTAATAATTGGATATGAATATTGAATGGCACCCATGAAAGAAGATTAGAAACCCTTTTGGATTATATATAAAGGTTAATAAAAAAGAACTGTTAGATTCAGTTAAGTTGATTATTAGAGGAAAATGTTATGATACAGGAGTCAAAGGAGGGATAATGATAACAATGTATATATATATGTATACTTAAAGTCACAACCCCTGGTATGCCCAAGTATGGGAGGAAGGTCACACTTCCACTCTCTGTCATTAGGCTTGTCACAAGAGTCCATCCAGACAGAAACCCAATATTTTTTACTGTTGCCTTTTTTGTTACATTTGTTATATTTATGCTGATAAATAAATAAAGGGAGACTAGTATAGATCTATTTCAAGCTATTTAGCTCTCATCAGCTAGCTTCGATTCCCAAACTTGGGTATGGCTAGCTGATGAGAGCTAAATAGCTTGAAATAGATCTATACTAGTCTCCCTTTATTTATTTATCAGCATAAATATAACATATATATATATATATATATATGTGTGTGTGTGTGTGTGTGTGTGTGTGTGTGTGTGTGTGTATAGGTATAACATAAAGAAACTGGATGTAAATTGTAAACAGTGATTTGGAAAGGAGGATTAGAAAATTTTGTTACTAAATATTATGGATGTTTAACTAGAATAGAACATAAGGATTCAGTGTTATTGGAGGATTTTAGAAATAGTAAATGAAATGCCAGTATGTGGCTATGTATTAAATCTTGGTATATTTTACGATGAAGGACGTTTAAATAATTATAGTCAAATGAAAATGGAGATATGATGATGGTAACATGTATAAATATCTGAGTTAAAATACTTGAATTAATATGAATTATGCTTGATGACTGTGGAAGAGATGCACGAAAGCCTTTTGTAACCAACTGATACACTTTCTACAGTATGTAAAGAAGGAAGATTTTATGTGTTGTGTTTGTTTTGAAAATTAAAAATAATAAAAAAATATTTAAAAAATTATATTCACATCGCATGCATATTACCTACTAACAATAAATATTCTACTGATCAGTTTAGTTACATACGTGCCAATAAACCCCAAGTACAACTGAAGTCCAGCTCTAAAATAACAGCACAAACAAAATGTTAAACAAACATAAAAATAAAAACCAGATAAAACTACAAAAATAAAATTAAGAAGTTTATTGGAATTCATGAACTTAACTAGAGTATTTCCTGAAACAACTTGCTTTTAGATAGCTATCTGAAAGCCATTAAGGAAGTAGTTAGTCTGTCCTTGGTTAGGAAACTATTCCGAAGCACCGGTACTACAAATGAAAAGCAACACCCCCTAGCTTTAATTTCCTTCATAGTAGTGCAGACAGTGCGGAAGTTGTACTTTGTGAAGCTGTAATATTTGTGTGCGCTGAGGTAGTATCCAGTTGTCGCTTATTTTGAAAACGGTGTTATAAAACATGGGAAAGATAGCGTGTGATAATATACTATTGTGGGCTTCAGGGGGAGGAAGGATGGATGGAAGATGTCTCTGCGTAAGCAGAACTGATGACTGTAGCAAAGACCAAGGGACTGGTAGACAGGTTCCTTGGAACTTCTCCGGATAAGGAGAGGATGGAATATTGCCCATATGCCAGGAGACCATAGGACAGCAGTCTCCCACCAGTGTGAGTGTTGGGAGACAATGGGAATAGCCATCTTGCTTGCAATTATGGTCAGCACCTTTTAAAGAATACTACGTTTGCTAATTTTACTTTCTAATCACTTTCAGAAATTGCTTATTTACTTATTAACTTCATTTAAGCTTAGCGACCTTCAGAATGTCAAGTTTGAAAATACTAGGTGATTTCTTTTTCAATCCTAAATGAAAAAATAATTAATCATAAATGTAAGAATTTAGATAAACAACAAGTAAGATTTTGATTTTAGAAAGTTATAAATGGATTAAAGGTACAGATAAATTTGGAACTTAGAAAGATTTACTATAAGATTTTTGGAATGAATTATAAAAAACAAATGGCTTCTGTGATAAGTAATTTTATGATTTTAAAAATTGGACACTAGAAAGGACAAGACTCTGAGCTGAGGGAAAAAATAAAGCTCTTATTCTGTGTTAGTTAATAGTACCTACAAAATAATACAAAATGTAACATTGAAAATATTAAAGGAGACTTTTGAAGAATGGAGCCAGAAATTAGTGGCTATAATACCACAGTGTCAGTCATGATGTTTGACTCTATGAATAGACTGTTGAAAATATATTAGTGAAGAAATGATAGAAGTGGGACAAATTTATCTGACAAAATAGAGATGGTACTCAAAGTGGATTTACAAATGGCAGACTTAAAAAAATGACGTAAAAGGATGTCTCACTGAATATACAAAAAAACAAACAAACTGCTAATATTTTACAAATCAAAATGAAAATATAAATGAAAAACCAAGGAAGTCACCTGGATTTTTTTTTTCTTATAGCATTTATAAAAGACCTGAAAAAAGTTTGTGTGATGGGAAATATGGAATATATGGATGACATTTACACATTCCACTATGTGAATGGAAGAGATACTGCCTAGGAAACAATCAGACAAGAGAGGCAGGAACTTCATGGTCAGAAATAGAGACCTATGAAGGACCCATCTTAATGAATGATGCAGTTAAAAGTGACAGTGAAAAGTTTGTACTTTCAATCTTGGAAGCCTTACATCAGAATTAATTCATCTTGTCAGGTTTTCCCATCTGGTTTACCGAGGAGAACTGACAGATAAAGAAGAAACGAAGAGAAATCAAACCCTATGCAAATATTTGAATGAACTAAATGTTGAGTCTCTTAGAAGTAAAAGGAAGAAATGTAAAGTTGTTTATTTGATGAAGGATAGAATAGAATAGAATAGAATAGAAAATAAACTTTATTGTCACTTTAAATGTACACTAATCGCCATATATTAAAATGATTTTTTTTGGATTCAGCTCTCAAAAGATAACCATTACACACACACACACACACACACACACACACACACACACACACCCCACCAAAACCATAAGTCTAAAAAGGTTAGCAGTGTTTCTCAACCTTGGCAACTTGAAGATGTCTGGACTTCAACTCCCAGAATTCCCCAGCCAGCATTCGCTGGCTGGGGAATTCTGGGACTTGAAGTCCAGACATCTTTAAGTTGCTAAGGTTGAGAAACACTGGGTTAAGGTAAAATAAGATATGTTGTTACTACTGGCAGCCTTTTAGGGACTTCCTGCTGACCCCAGCACTGAAAATACTTATGAACCTCTCTATAGATATGGATTGAGTAATAAAGGAAGAAATAATTGTTTGTAAATCTGGAGGTGATGAAAAGTCTCTAAATATGTTACTTGCGATGAAATTTGGAAGCAATTTCTTTACACATTTCTTGTTATATTCTTACTATTCTCCTTTTTCTTTTTCCTTGCACTTCTTTCTTTCTTTCTTTCTTTCTTTCTTTCTTTCTTTCTTTCTTTCTTTCTTTCTTTCTTTCTTTCTTTCTTTCTGTTTAGCTAGTATAGATTTTACTATTAGAATCAAAATTCTTCATAAAAATTTATCAGGGATGTTCTACTGAAAAATACTTTCTATTTGTTTCAGAGCAGAGGTGTATTCTATTTGTGTAAATTCTGAAAGTCCTTGAGGTTCTGGACTTTTCTCTGGTCTTTTTGTCTCACCCACATTTTCTCCTTTATTAAGGCTGACTGCATTTTCTGTGGTCCTTTTAGGCGTGTACACATTTCTCAGAGTACCATGAACTGCTTAAAAGGAGAATTTGAGGTGGAACCAGGAGATGGTGGTTCACGGTGTGAATATCTAAAGGAAAAGGGGATTACCACCTACCTCATAATAACCCCGAAGCAGGCACTCAAGAATGGGATCAATGGGGTGGTGAGTATTCCTTTCACTAGATCCTTTGAAAAGAATGGAATTATATATCAGCTGTGTTAGGATCAGAGGAAAGAGAAGAACGTGTTCTCATCTATCTTTTTTCTTTTAGCTTCATCATGATACCTAGGTCAGATTGATGCTTGATTTTAATTCAGATTGATTACCTTGATACTGCTATTGTCTATTGTAAGCACTTGAATGTTTTTCTTTCTAACACAAAAGTTATTTTGACTGGGACTTCTCTGCATTTAGAGAAGAAAATTGTGACAAGAGGTCTAATACCTTTTGGATACTTACAGTCATTTAGATAACCTAGTCCTATACACATTGTTCTGTTTCTTTTTCTGTTTCATGTCACAGAAGTTATCCGTCTCATCCTCCCATGGGAACTCACCTCAATTGATCAACACCAAAGAATGCAATGGGAGCATTAATACAACCTGCACAACCCCAGATGAGGCAGAAGAATCGGACACTAGGGTAAAAGGGCAGAATGGATAGAGAAGGATAAATAAACGCTTCATTGACAGGGGTTCCAAGAAAAACTGCTTATATGTAAAATGCAAAAATTACATCCCAAAGGTCCTTTTCCAAGAGACAACTGGTTTTTTTGGTTTTTCTTAGAAGAGGTTTCACTTCTCATCCAAGAAACGTCGTCAGTTCTGAAGATGAGAAGCAAAACATCTTCAAAGAAAAACCAGAAAGTCCAGTTGCCTCTTAAAAAAGCAGCTTTGGGACAACCATGTTCTGGATGACTGAGAATCTCCATAGACATTTGCTGGTTTACTGCAATGTATTCTACATGGGACTATCCCTAAAGATACTTCCAACATATAATTGGTATAAAACACAACTGCCATATTAAGCTACATGAAGTAATGTAAGGTTGATTATTTCTGTATATTTGCACTTTCATAGATTGGTGTGTGTGTATGTGTGTGTGTGTGTGTATAGAAAAGTAATCATTACTAAAATCCTCCTAGGGCTGTGTACGTTTTAAAATGCTTTTCAAAAATAAAATCTTTAAAAATGAAAATTGAATCAATAACCTGTTGACCTTAACCAGGTAATAAAAACTAAGAGGAAGCTTATGGGCAGTAAATCCAGCATAAAAAAAAACACACCTTTACATGGATGCAGGTTGTGAGGGAGGGAGGATAAACAAAAGACATTGAATATCAGGTTAATTCTGTAGCACATTTCCAAACATGAGAGAGTTCTGTGTCAAGAAGCCCTCTAATAATTACTTGCCTGTCTTTAGGCCCCTGATGAGGATTGGTATAAAGATCAGTCAAGCTTGTTGACTTGTGCCATCTGTTACACTTCTCCTAGGCCCTAGGGAATATTAAGAAACTATTTGCATGCAGAGAGTGTGCTCTACAGCTGAGTTATATCAATGGTGGTTTGCCTTAAACATTCTGAGTTTTTAAAATAAGTGTAATACAGTGTAAAATTGTTAAGTACTCAAGTGTATACTTGTTAAGTCAGGAATGTCGAACTCAAGGCCCGAGGGCTGGATCCAGTCCCCGGGGTGCTTAGATCTGGCCCATGGAGCCACCCTGGAAACAGCAAAGGACCGGCCCACAGTACCTCTGTCGGCAAAAATGGAGAGAGTTGGCAGAGAGTTGCAGGAAGCCATTGCAGCCAAAAAATGAGCTCGGGAGCCCGTTTTCGCTGGCAGACTGCTTGGGCCACCACATGCACCCATGAGTGAGGTCGAGTTGGTCATGCCCACATTGGCCATACCCCCCCCGCCCCCCTCAGGTCAAACACAACCCTGATGCGGCCCTCAATGAAATCAAGTTTGATACCCATGTGCTAAGTGATCAAGCAAGTGTACATTAAGCACTAAGTTCATTTAATATACACTTGAAGCCTTAATATAGGTTGCATGCTATTATACCCTGCTATTTCAGATATTACACACTTGATCCTTTAACCTACTTGGTTTGAACTTGTCCTAGTTTTGTTGCATTTTGGGTAATATTAACAGGATGTTAAGATGACTCTGGGTCAACTATTGTATGTTAAGGATATATTTGATTTTCTTCGGTATATTCCCAGGATTGGAACCTATCAACAATAGAATTGCAGATTTGAGGACAAAGATTAGCTAAAGGGGTTATTATATGTAATTGGAAGTAGAAATCTATGCTAGATTTGCTGCAATATTGCTGATATGCATTGTTTGCTAAAATTTTAATTAGTCTTTGGGACAAGGAAGGTGACTCTGATATTTATGGTAAAAGTTTTAAAAATATTTTGCTTATGATATGATTTTTAGTCCCTTTCCCTTTTCTTTATTGCTGTATGTTTTGATTTTGTAGTGGAGTTGATATCTATGGAGTTTCTCAGTCATCCCGCTCGTGATTGTCCAAAAAATGCTGTTGTAAAGGCCTTTTGAACAGCATCTTTGAATGGAGTTGATATTTAATGTTTTCCATCTTTTCTATTTATTTGTTTGTATAATACATTAAAAAAACTTGACTGGCACCTTTTCCAAAATCAGAAAATATTGCAAAGATGTTTTCTTTACACATTACACAGAAAAAAGTGTATGTATAAAATTACAACACGGTTTCATGACAAAAGTGACAAGGGGGAATATGTCAAATTAAGCATTTAGAAGTATATGCTCCTGTTAACAGCTGCAATAAAAATAATAGCAAGACAGGTAAAAATAGCAGTGAAGGTAAGTGAGTAGCAGCTAAGTGTCCAAATCTAAGCAGAAAGTTGAGAAATGCAAATAATATTTTCAACTGTTAATTTCAACTGACTACTTCAACAGAATACGTTATACAATTGTTTTTTGTAGCTCTTTTGCCTATATCCTTCATGTGTCATCCATGTGTGGCAACATGACTACCATTCCCTTCCTTGTTTTTAAAGAGTTACTTTAATTTAAAAATTAAATGGAAAATTGTATGTTTAAATTGCATGGTAAATAACTAGGGATTTTTTCTAAAACTGCCCACGTGGTCAAAAACAGAGATGAAGTTAGGCTGGGAAGGAAGAGGTTCTCTTTTTGAGGGATGGGTGGGATGAGAATGGGGAAATAGACGAGAAAGCAGAGAACAAGCCCCTCAGTCTACTTGGTATAAAGAAGCGCTCAGAGTTGCCTTGAACTGCAAGATGGGCGACAGATAAACTCAACACAAAAATAAATACAATTGTGCTTTTTAAAAAACAAAATCTTGTTTAATTAAATTTCAGCAGAAAGTAAAATGCAACTTTTTATTTGCTTTCTTTTCTATCCAGGTAGTGAATCCTTCCTTTCCCAACCCTCGAAGGCGTCTTCGCTTACGGGACTTAGCAGAGAGAGTGGTGGATGCTTCAGAAAATGAGCAGGAACTCAATAAATTGCTTAATGAGGCCTTGCTGGAGAGGGAATCTGTCCAGGCGTATGTCTCCTCTTTTCCTTCCATCTTAAAACTAATTGTGTGCTTTTTGCTTCATTCTAATGTTTCTCTCTTCCTCTTATCAGTTTGAATGTCACACTTACTATCAACAATGTCCACCACTGCTGTGGTTTCAGACTTTCACCATGATTCAGGTCCTTGTCCTGCTGTGGTTGCTATTTTGTATTGTTGGAAAAAGTATTCTGGAGACTCAATTTTAGTTGTTTTTATTATTGTATTTACTTTCTACTTTTCCTCTGTCTTACAATTCAAGCTGCAAATTCTCTTTGTTATGTTTGTGTATTTATTCCGTTGGATCTTTATTCAGAAAATCACTGGGCTGACTCAGAAAATATTTCCATCGCCTGGTCTGTCTCTGCAGTATAAACTTTTATTTTATTTTGTTTTCAAAAAGCTTCACACAGCATTTAAAGAATATGTCATACTTTTAGTCCTCGTACGCTTGTATAAAACTGAAGAACATACCATTCTCAGCAGTGAGCTGACTTTTCAATCATGATTTAAGATGATAAAGGTTTTTTTTTTCAAAATAAAATGAGGACTTAAATAGCATCGAGAGGGATTTTAAAGAATTTCTTAGGGGGCATACCAAGTGCAGCCTCATATGTAACAGAACAGCTGCTTTGTTCCTGAGGTATCAAAGAGATAATGCCAGAATTGAAATAGATGGGCCATTCTCATCTGGCATGAGGCAGCTTTCTATTTGCTGAGATGAGAGTTCTAAAAGATCCATGCAGGATCAGAACAAAGGCCCTTCTAGTCCAGCATTCTCCTACGGCTAAATAAGATGCCCTTGGAAGTCCACAAGCAGAATATTTCCCTCAAATGGTAGGCAGTTTAAGACATAACAATTTTTCTTGAAGTCTCCGTGAAACTGGACTGAGAACCGTATCATCTTACCACAATTCTAAAAATCCCACACATTCTAGATGAGGACCCTAAATATCTGACATGTTCTAAATATTTGACAGGCTAAAAGGCAAGTCTACCTATCGCCTAACCATGCGTTTCATTGATCCTGAGATGGAGACACGTTACTCTGTGGAAAAAGAGAAGCAGAGCGGGGCTGCCTTCAGCTGTTCATGTGTGGTCCTGTTCTTCACTGCTGTGGTGGAGATCTTCATTGATCCACGGTTAGTACAGCTAGCTCTATGATGCTGCGCCCTTTTCAAACGGGGTTGTTAGAAAACAGACAATCCTTGACTTACAATCACAATTGGGATTGGAAAATTCATTATTAAATAAGGCATCATGTGACTACACCCAATTTTACAATCCTTTTTACTGTGAATAGAAAAAAAGGTTCCACCACAAATGCGCGAACAACAAAAGCGCGCCTGACTAAACCGCGCCGACAAAACCGCGCGACGAATGAGCGATGAATTAGCCCTAAAGCGCGCCGACAAAAGCGCTCCGACAGAAGCGCGCTGTAACATAATCCTAAACCTAACCCTAAACTAACCCTAAACCTAACCCTAGCCCTAGCCCTAACCCTAAACCTAACCCTAACCCTAAACCTAACCCTAAACCTTACCTTAACTTAAATCGCGCTTCTGTCGGCGCGCTGTTGTCGGCGCGCTGTTGTCGGCGCGCTTTTGACATCCCACAATTGATTTGACTTATTGATGGTGGATCACATAACCCTAGGATGCTGCATCCATTGTAAATGTGAGCCAAGTGCCCAGATCATGATGATATGACTGTGAGGAACATTCTTTTTAGCACTGTTGTCAACTTCAAACAGTTGCTAAATGAATGATTGTAAGTCGAGGACTACCTGTAGTGCTAAGGATGAAATTAAACATTTCATTATCAGACCGGATAGGTAATGTGATTAACGTGTTGATACAGTGCCACAGACCTTACAGTGATGAGGTCTAAATGGGGAGAAATAGGTTCTGAATGAAAACATCCAAGCCAGAGTCAATTTGGGTTTATAGCCGATTTATTCCAGAAATATTCAATCCCTGACTCTGAATAGAGTTGTACTTCCCAGCTCAGATGTCTGCAATTTAGGAAATTCTGAGACTGACCGCTTCTGCTAGAAGAGCAGGTAGTAACTGGGACTAGGAGGATTTTTGTTCATTTTACATACTCATTACAAACAATGTTGGCTCAAAAAGCCCTGGTCAGTCACCTCCCACTGGGATTACTATAAAATTCTAGCGAGTACAAAATGCACCTGTCACCCCTCTAGGCTAAACCAGATGAAGAAACCAACATCATACAGACATAAAACTACTTTTATTAGAACAGTTCATAGACTCTTGGAAGTCTGAAGGTGCTTCCCTTCTCCATCCCTTCATGTGACTTAGGGGACATTTTATTAAGTTTGTTCCTTGAAATGGGCTTAAACCACATTTGTCTGGTCATTGAGGCGCAGTGGTTAAATGCAGCACTGCAGGCTACTGCTAGATCAGCAGGTCAGCGGTTCAAATCTCACCGGCTCAGGGTTGACTCAGCCTTCCATCCTTCCGAGGTGGGTAAAATGAGGACCCAGATTGTTGGGGGCAATATGCTGACTCTCTGTAAACCGCTTAGAGAGGCCTGAAAGGCCTATGAAGCGGTATATAAGTCTACTGCTATTGCTATTGCTATTGCATTGGCTTGTGATTGGATATTCTCACTGTTCTTCAAGGCCACTCCCTATTTCCTCTACAGTACCAGCCAAAGCAATGATCTCTCTGCTTTGAGAGCTCTGAGTTGCTCAATAGCTTCCAGGTGCAAATCAAGATGTTTGTAGTTACCTTTAAGGTTATAGTTCCAGACCTAGTTAACTGAAGAACTGACTTTTCTTGTATCTGCCCGTTAAACTAGATCAAATAGGCTGAACTTCCTCCAGATCCTATGAGGTTGTTACTTGGAAATTGGCATTTTTAGTACTTGTCCCTACACTTTTGAAACCCTGCTGGCAAAAATTTGGTCAGCTTCATGCTTCTTGGGTTTTAGACAATTGTGAAGATTTACTTGTTTAGCCTTGCCCAGAAAGAGGGTGTGTGCACACATGAATGTGGTGATTGCAGACATATAATAGTCACATGCATTTTTTTTCATTTTTATATTGTTGATATTTTTATACATATTTGGGGTGGGGGGGGGATGACTATTTTTTATGTCAGTCTTACCTACCCAGAACTTTTAGGAATAGGTGGTAAGCAAGAATGAAACAATTATATAAAATGCCAAAAAATATGTGTCAAAATATTCTTTTAGAACAGGGAATTTGACTGCCTCTGCAATCAGAATAAAATACTGATCTTTGATCTTCTTTATATCTGGTGTTTTGTTTTGTTTTTAATTTCCTATTCTGCTGCAGGCTGGTAGCAAATTATGTGACATTTGTTGTTGGTGAAATCCTTCTGCTCATCTTGACTCTTTGTTCACTTGCTGCCATCTTTCCCAGGGTAAGATCTCCTTCAAAACACACAATTGTTAACTATTGTAGGGATCTCATCCTTTGCCATTCTTCAATGCCGAATCAAGGTTTTTTTTCACCATAATACCAGAAATATTTGTCTTTCTGTGAAAATATTTTTTATTTCAAGTTTCACCGTCCTTCTATGTAGGACTTGTATATTTGTTTATTGTGTGTATGGATGTGCATATGTATTTATGTATTTTCAACTCTATGACTTTCCATCTTGAGTGTGGATGGTGCCATTGTGAAGTCAATTTGAGTGGGCACAGCCACATTAGCTGGGCAGCTTTTGTGCTTGTTTTAATTGAGGGGACTTAAGAGACAAATGAAATTTTCTTTTGCAGCAGCTTAAGGCATCTATTTTGTCCCTTAAGCCCCCCCCCCCCTGAAAAAAGCCTGCTTCTTAAAATTTTTAAGTTTTAATGGTTCAGGGGTGGATTACTTCGTGTGCGCACCCACCATGTTGCTTGCGCATGCACCGTTGCTGATAAATTGTTTTGCATGTGCGCAGAACATTATAAAATGACTAAAAAACATGCTGGTAATGGCATGGGCGACTGGGGAACTGGTTCGGGGGCATGGCGAGCCTGCCATCCCTACCGGTTCGGCAACTCAGTTGCAATTTCCACTACCAGTTTGCCTGAACCGGTGCGAACTGGTAGCAGCCCACCTCTGCAATGGTTCATACAGATAGGATCAGTGTGTTTGATAGCCTTAATTTGGGAGGGTTGCAGTTTTCCTTCTTTCATGTTTCTCTTCTCACAATCTGGAAAACAGTATCATTGATTGTTATAACTGGCAGGAGCTCTGGGTTGGTAAAAAGGCATTGAGGCAATTTTTCTGCTAATACTCTATACTATCTTCATAGCTATCACCGGAGTACTATGAAGTCTTTCCTTGTGACTGTTATTTGGGGCAGAATTTGGGACAACAATGAATGAATGACTCTAGAAGATGCAATTAATTGTTAATAAGGAGATGGCTAAAGATGCTATGGACTGAGGCATATAAAATTGTACTATTACTTAACTACTGTCTCATTTCAATTCCTGTTTCCCATAGGAAGTTAACATACTCCTTCATAGTCTTATCGGTGCTGGGTGCTACATCAGTGCTAGAATAAATTTAAATAATGAAATAATGCCTTTTTATTAATACAGGTTTTCCCTAAAAAGCTCGTGTCTTTTTCCACATGGATTGACAGAACCCGTTGGGCCAGGAACACCTGGGCCATGTCTGCCATTTTCATCCTAACCATGGCTGACATTGTAGATATGGTAAGCAAAAATGAAAAAAAAAAAAGACATTTTTTCTTTCTTGATATCATTGCACCCTGCTAGCTTTCTAGAGGTGAGAAAAAATTAAAAATAGATTTTAATGAACAGATAATAGAAAGGACTGATCCTCCTTAGCAAGACATTTATATTTTTCTCCCCCCTCCCTCCTCCAAGTAAGAGGGGATAGTGAAGCTACCCCCCCTTTCCTAAACCATTTAGCATGACATGTGATTGACACTTCTTTTCTGGCTGAGTTGATAAGTGTATGAAGAGTTGTACAATGGAAATCATTAAGGGAAATTAGTAAAAAGCCAGCTGCAGTTGATTATTTTTAGTACCTGTTAATAATTGGCCAGACCTTGAGCTCTTCTGTGCTAAAACTGATATGAAAATACTGCTATTTTCAGGCTGGCAAAACTTGGATAAGGGTGGAGGAAGAGAACGAAGGCTGTGGGGTTTTTTTCTTTCTGTCTCTCTGAAAAAAGTGGCACAAGGATTATTTATTGCAGTGCCCTTTCCTTCTCCTATCTATTACTGGCCATGTTTGGAATGGTGCGTTGATAATGGAGTCTTGCGAAGGAGGACTGAAGGAGGATCAGTCCGTGTTTTGTTAATCCATCAGAAAACATCCAAGGTTTAAAAATCAATTAGACAAATCTTCAGATTGCCCTGTGGTGACTCTTTTTTTAATCCTTTGATGGTTTAAAAGGCCCTTTTGGGTGATACGGTGTGGCATATTGAGCTTGCACAGACTGTTTTGATAGATCATAGAAAAAACAGAGAAAACTGGCAGCAGAAAAAGACTTAGTGATCCATCGAGTCTGCATTTGAGAACTCAAATCTTATCGATACCTTTTTAAAGTGAGGTCTGCAGAAATGGATATAATGTTCCAAATGGGGTCTGACTAAAGCCCTATACAATGGGATTAGGACATCCTTTTTCCTGCTGTGATCCTCTAGTGATGCACCCCAGAATTTTGTTTGCCTTCACTGCCTAGCTACAGTGTTTACTCATTTTGCAGTCGCCTGCTGTGAGCACACCTAAATCTTTTTCCCCCCTGTTGTTCTGTCTACCACTGTACCGCTCAATACTGTATTGCATATGATGCATTAGTTATTGTTACTGATCGTTTTATAGTGGGTATTATGAATCACAGTTCAACTTGTTGGGTATGAAGTTTCATGATTTCAGGGGGGAAAAACCCCAGCAATATATGTAGTATAAAAATAAAGATAAAAGGATTGAAGAGAAAAGAGACTGTAATTTAAAATATTAAACACATGTGTTCTACACCAGATTTACTTGTCTGTGTACAGGGAGGCACACTGAAAGAAATTAGAGCAAACACAAAACATGTTTTCAGAGTTTTGCTGAATCACAAGTGGATCAACCAGAATAGAGTTCATTAGCCAAGCCGTGGGCTAGAAATGTAGAATGTTCAGTGATGTATTTTACAAACAGAAATGGGGATAATTATCCCTATAACAGGAAGTGACAGTTAGTGAAACTAATTGACATGATTAGTGCTTATGTGTATTATGTTTAGCACCTAAGGAAAGGAGTGACCAAAGATTTTCCATGGAGGGGGGTATGTAGGCATAGCATATGTTGGTTGGAAAAATCTAAGTGATCACAAGAGATTTAATGTTTTCTGTATCCATGTGGTGGTATCTAATAGTTCTCCAGATATTACACTTTTAGCTTGAAGGATTCCCCCCCCCCCGCTTAACTGGAAAATAAGGGTTTTTAAAACAGATAAAGACAGCCTAACCCCTTTTCTTTTGTTTCAACAGCTCAGCTGCCAGCAGTATTACACCACTGTCAATGGTACAGTTCCAGCACTGCTTCCGAGTGGTTGTGTGGAGAATCCCAAATACTACAGCTACATAGCAGTGTTGGCACTGATTGCAACTATAATGCTGGTGCAAGTCAGCCACATGGTCAAACTCACTCTGATGGTGACAATCACAGGGGCAGTGGGAGTGGTCAACATTCTGGCCTGGCAACAGATCTTTGACGAATATGATCAGGAGCGATTCCAGGAGAACATGTAAGAATGTCATGGGAGTGTGTTTAGGGTAATATTGGGTTAGGCCATATCTAAAGTGAAAAGAGGTTAATAATAATTCGTTCACCTTTTTGTTACTTTTGGTATGCATTGCTCTCTTAAATTATTTAACTAATTTTAAAGTATGGTTACATCACCAATAAATGTCAAACTTGCAGAGTAACTTGAAGAGACTCCATAGATTAAGTGATGTATCTCATAAATTTCATTGAAGAATATTATATTCAGCTGTATTAACATGTCGGATATTCTTTCTAAGACTACAGTGGCTTCTTGACTTATAATTGGTTGCTTTATGACCATTGAAAATTAAGAAGGATCCCCCCTCCCAAAAGGTAGTTATGACCCAGATTTGAAATTCCAACACCTTCTCACCCTGCATGATCATAATTTGGGCTCTTGGCAACTGGTCCATATTTATGGCCTTTTGCAGTGTCCTGCTGTCATGTGACTATGATTTATGACTTTTTTTTTTGCAGGAAACTGGTGTTTACCTCTGGTAAAAGGGTTGACTTGAAAAATGTGGCATTTGCTTGACTGTGGGATTTGCTTTACAATCACTGCAAAGTAGTTGTAAAATTGAATCAGTCACATAAGTGCTTTGACTTATGACTGTCATGACATATGTCAGAAATTCCATGGTCCATTACAGTTGTAAATCGAAGATTACCTGTACTCTCATTATAAATGTGGCAGTCCAATTCTGTATGCATGTTCTTTCAAATATTTCTATGTATAAAGAGCAAGTTGACAGACCTGCTTTTCCTCATGTGCTTGTTTTCTATGTAGATCTTTCCACTGCAGACTGAAGTGAAGATTTCAGGAATTCAGGAAGATCTTGATCTCATGACTTGGCTGAATACATGTTCATCCTTTCAAATTTCCTAACTGTGAATCTTGTTCATTTGCTTTCAGGATCTCACTAGTTCCATCAAAATATTCCATGACAGTGATGATCTTGGTCATGATGCTCAGTTTCTACTATTTCTCACGCCATGTGAGTAGTTTGCTAAATTACTTATTTTAGGCAGTTGGTACTTTGGAAGCTCAGTTTTGCCATCAAATTCTCTTAAGGTAACTGTATTTCTGTATTTTTCAGCATGTTATTAATTCAGGGTGCCTTATCTATCATAGCTTGCCCTTACATTCCTAAATCTGCAATCTTTCCAGTCAAACTGGAGGACAACTCAAATGGCAAAGATGTCTCTGTTCCTATAAACTGACTAGTCAACTTGTTTTTGAAACCGTTCTGGATTCCACTGCTTCAGGGCAAAAAATACAACCCACATAAAAAGTGTTTCTGTTCTTGCTTAGAACATATATTTCTGTACAGTATGTACTTTTCCCCCCATCAGATAATAAGATTCATTCAGAATATACTGTAAATGATTCAACTTGGTAAGGGCATAGGTTTTTAGTATCATTGAGGAATAAAAGGCAACATCAAATTTGAAGGTGGGATTTTGGACTTCGTTATCAGAATGACATTTCTCTCCTCTTCCTCCCCTGCTGCAGGTAGAAAAGTTGGCTAGGGTTTTATTCTTATGGAAGATTGATGTTCATAACCAGAAGGAGCGTGTGTATGAGATGCGGCGGTGGAATGAGGCTCTTGTCACCAACATGCTGCCAGAGCATGTGGCACGCCATTTTCTTGGCTCCAAGAAACGAGATGAGGTACATATTGGTAAACAAGAAGTTCATGGGCAAAATAGTATGCAAGTAGGATTTTTTTTTCTTTGCTTGTTAAGGGTAGATAGTCAGAAATGAGAATTAAATCAAGCCTGTGTTGGCAACTCCGTATATTCCAGAGTGTAGCTTATATAATTACCAAGACTGGAGACAACCAGTATGTTAATCACACCGTTAAAATAATTTTCTTCCAGGGAGGCATACAATTGGCACATTGACCAAAGGTGATAAAGGCACTGCTAGCTGTTGCCACCTTCAGGGGAATGCAGTACTAAAAAATAGAAGACAATGTAGAAATTATATGAGATTAAGTATAATATTACATTGCACAATTGAATACATGAAAGCAATTATGCCTGAATACAGAAGTACCTTTTATCTATTTATTTTAATTTCCTCTCCTCTTTCTTTTTGTGTAGGAGCTGTATAGTCAGTCTTATGATGAAATTGGTGTTATGTTTGCCTCTATCCCCAACTTTGCCGACTTCTATACAGAGGAAAGTATAAATAATGGTGGGATTGAGTGCCTTCGCTTCCTCAATGAAATAATCTCAGATTTTGATGCGGTGAGTCATCATTAATCAATAGCTAAAATAACCTCTTGATCAGTTGGCCCAAAGAAAATCAATTACTTATTCTAAGAGTTGTCCTTGAAGAGATATGCTTCTTGTGTTAGGAACTATGAGTTTTGTCACATAGCAGTATTGAAATCTCTTATTTTATCTAAACTACCTTGTATTGATTGTCATGAATTGGTAAAACTTGATATTTTCATTATACAACTGTTTATCAATATATATCTTGCCTTTGGTGGTAGTGTGAAGAAAAAAAAATTATGTGCCAAAGACTTTCTCTAAACCAATTTACAGGTGATTCACAAAAGTAAAACCATGTTGAAGAACAACTTTGTAATTAAACTATCAGCTTGTTTTAGCACCAGTACCATTTTCAGGAATTCCTCACGTCCTCAAACCTCACGACAATTTCATTATCCAAAGCAAGAGAGGCACAGGTTCAAAACACTGATAGTGTTAAGTGTCTCATAATACAGATAATTGCAGTTCCTAAACCAATCATTTGCCATATTTAATAGTCTTCTGACAAGTCAAGGTATCTACATGGATTTTTTGCCAAAAGCTTACTAAGCTTAAAACAGGCATACAATGGCCAGTTGTCAACAAAGATAGCCAAAGTCCGCTCCCTCCTTTGAAATGTTCAGTTGCGCGCACATTAATTGCAAGAAACCAGAGGAATTGATCTGTCTTAATCCTGCCAATGATCACTTTATATCATAAGTGTTCACCTCTAAATTCCTTTCCGCTTCAAAAAGGGAGATAAGCTCATGTGAATTCAAAAACTGTGCCTCTGAGCCTTGGAAGTAAATGTCAATGCCACATATCTTCATTTACTGCATTGATAATTTTTTGTCAGTTTGCTCTAGGCAATTTAAAATATTTAAGCATGCAAATCTAGCATATGCACAGACAGCATGCTTCTTTCAAGTTATTGCTTATATTATGTGCTTCGTGAGGTGGGCAGCATCTCTATGCAATTTTTTACATGAGGCACACATGGTAGGGAAAACTGCAGCCCTGTATAAATGTGTGGGTATACATTACATTAATAGAGTTTACATGTATAAGATTGCATTGTAAGATCAAGAATTGGTCCTTAGCGTTTCTGATCAACTCCATAGCACCCCAAATCTACCTTCCTGACTGATTTATTGATCCTTGCAATAATTATTGGTATCTCTGACTCTCACAGCTCCTGGATGATCCCCAGTTCCGATGCATCACTAAAATCAAAACCATTGGCAGTACATACATGGCAGCTTCTGGTGTGACACCTGATGTCAACAGCAATGGTTACAACACTGTTAAGGTAAGCAGTGAAAGGAAGGCAGAAGAATTACAACTGTGGAAGTACCCATGGTCACATGATCACATTTTAGGCGCTTGACAACTGGGTCATATTTATGGTTGATTGCAGTGTCCCCCAATTTGTAACTCCCTTCTCCCAAGTTTCCTCTTTTTTGCTGTTTTTCAGCCAAGCTGGACATTTGAGAGAATGTATTTGCTTAATGGCTACAGTGACTCACCTTAGGATTGTCATAAAAATGGTCATAAAATCAAGACATCATTGTGCAACCAGGGATCGTATAGATAAATATCAGTGTTTTGATGATTCCTAATTCTTTATTATTGGATGACTTCCTTCAGACTTTATGTAGATGATAAACAGAGAATATGTTGAACTTTCTCTGAAAGTAAGGGCCTAAGATTAAAAGAAAAGTCTTTCCATCTGCCCCAACACTGACCGGAAAAGGCCATGAAGGAAGGAAACTCATTCAAAATATACTTTGCACTCTATCCCCATATGTTGCTCTTGCCAAATACCATGATTAATTACTAAAGTATTGAAAGCTGTTAAGAAGTCAAGAATGGCCAGGATGGGTGCATCTTCCCTATCCTGGTTCCTATCTCAGGCCACTATGCATCATTATTAACTGCAATCAATGCTACCTCAGTACTACTCTCACAGGAAAGAGTTACTGCTTCAAAGGCCACCTGAACCACCTTCTCTCCAAAATGAAATGGATGACAGGATCAGTTATAGAGAACTATTGAGTTCAGCAGTGATTCCTTGAGAAAAAGCAGACTATCATATCCTTCAATACAGATAGAACTATCCCGTCACTCAAGGATGAATTCAATACCTGTGCACAGTTTCTGTAATGCCTTGATTAATATGGAATTAATTGCCTCTCTAATTTAAGAGTAGAGAACCTGTGACCCTTCAGACTTATTTATTTATTTAGCATACGGCACAGGGATCACCAAGGTAGCTGCCTGGGCACAGGGATCACCGAGTTAGCTGCCTGCCTCTGTGAAAGGGAATTTTTTTGGGCGATGTTATCTTTACCTGCGGGACATCTGAATGCTGGTAGGCAATGGGGGGAGGCTCTTTTCTTGTCCGTACGCGGTTTGTTCACTCACAGGAATCAAGCCACCGACTTCAGCGGTGAGCAGGCCCAGAGTCTTACCATGTGAGCCACCATGGCCCCCTCCAGATACTTCTGAATAACAACTCATTGCAGACCTAACCAAAATCATCTAAAAATGGAACTGATGTTGAAAACCAACTAAAGGGCTATAGACACCACAACCTAATAATTAGGTATAACTTGTTTGAATTTATTATGACTGCCCATTTCAACAGACTCCAGGCAGCTTACCAAAAATCTAATACAAAATGAAAACAATTAAAAATATGGACTTAAAAACCTTGTGAGTTGTTAGGAAATGAGTTTTAATATATGTGTATACATTTAACAAAGTCTAACATGTAGAAGAGATTTGGAATCTAGACTTACTCAAGGTACCTTGTAAATAGAATTTAAAACTGGAGAAGCGTTCCTCTGATTTTTTTTTTTTTTGGTTTTTCCTTTTGGTGTTTTGCCCTCCCTAGAAGGAAGATCTTTCAGAAAAGGAGCGCTGGCAACATTTGGCAGATCTTGCAGACTTTGCCTTAGCCATGAAAGAGACCTTGATGAACATTAACTATCAGTCCTTCAATAACTTCATGCTGCGAATAGGCAAGTGGGGTATCCTATGTGATAAATATGGGCTAGATGGGACTAATCACATTACATTGGAACATTATAATTCCAAAGGGAATGCTTACACAAGGCGTATTACCAGATAATAGCTGTTGGTTTGGATAGTTTTAATGGACGCTCTAAAGGAAAAAGGGGAGAAAAAGTCTATCAGCCATATGTTCCAAGATGTTCCCTTTCTAAAGGGATATCTGATGATCTATTGTATTTTTCGGAGTATAAGATGCACTTTTCCCCCTCAAAAGAGGGTGAAAATCTGGGTGCATCTTATACACTGAATACAGCATTTTTGGCCTACCAAAACCCTGCCCCTTTATAAAAATGGATGTACAGTGGGTTTGGGAAGCTTGCAAAGTGCTCCTGAGGCCTGGGGAGGACAAAAATGAAAAAAGAGTTGTTTTTGCTCATTTGTGCCCCCCCAGGAGCACTCTACAAGCCTCCCAAAGCTCTACATCCCCCCCACTTTTTGGCAAAAAAACAATGTGTGCAGAGGGTTTGGGAGGCCTGCAGTCCAAAAACTTCTTTTTAAAAAATTGCCTCTTCAAAATCATGGTGCGTCTTATAGTTCAAAAAATACGGTAATACCTGATGAACAACAGTGAAGTGGGGAGGATGCTACTGTACTAACTTTCAGGCTCCCAAATCTAGATATTTGACTTGGTACTGTGAAAAATAATGTCCTGATTTTATTGTTCAAATCCATCAGGGATTTCAGTTTTCCCTACTTGTGATCTTGTTCTGGCTCTGCGACAGACCTAAAAGTACTGTTTAATACTTGATGCTTTTGTTTCTCACTTTCTCTCTTGTTATAATGTACTGACAGGCATGAATAAAGGAGCAGTGCTAGCAGGGGTGATTGGTGCCCGTAAACCTCACTATGATATTTGGGGGAACACGGTGAATGTGGCAAGCCGGATGGAGTCCACAGGTGTCATGGGAAATATACAGGTGGGGATACTCTTCTGCTCTAAGTGGGAACAGGAAGGTTTCTGAAAATGGTGGCAGTTAACTGTAATTATAGACACTTCTGACTCTAAACAGCATTAAATCCAGCTTTAATGACTACTGTGTAGTAAGGGCAGAAAGAGTTAGAAACTGTGGCCACAGATGGAGACAGTAGGGGTCAATATGGTAGCAGCATTGTATGGAATCTCATTATTTCTTACATATTAGGAAGCTCTGAAAAGTTACAAGAAACTTATCTAAAGTGATTTCTCAGTTCACCTCAATGCAGATTAAAATGGGAGGTCTGTGTAAATTAGATAATGAACTTGGGGGCATTTTAAAGGAATTATATTCAAGTCACACTGAATGCCAGCAGAACTTGGTAGCTTAATTACAATCTGCTCTTAAGACACAGCAGCAGACAATCAATTGGGCTCACCCAGATGTAATGAACCATTGTAATTCGCAGTCAATGCACTAGTCATTCTGATTGAACGTGATCAGAATATATTGGCAAAGTTACTTAATTGGGGAACTCAGAGATAAGGAAGAGCTGCGGTGGCTCAGTGGTTAAGAGTGCAGTACTGCAGGCTACTTCTGCTGCCTACCGGCTACCTGCAGTTTGGCAGTTTGAATTTCACCAGGCTCCAGGTTGACTCAGTCTTCCATCCTTCCGAGGTGGGTAAAATGAGGACCCAGATTGTTGCGGGCAATATGCTGACTCTGTAAACTGTTTAAGAGAGGGCTGGAAAGCTAAGTGCTATTGCTATTGGTTATAATGGTGAGGGAACTGACTTCCCACAGACCCTTGCCTGCCATTATTAACCATCAGAAACTGCTGTTAAACATATAAGGAACTCCCAAGTTTCTCCAAAAGGTAGATGGGAGTGTTACTGTCAGTTGTGCAGCATTTTAACAAAGACCCAACTAAAAGAAAGGGTATTTAATAATTTAATAATCTTTGACCATATACTCTCCCCTCCTGAAAATCAGGAAGTGATTTCAGGTAAGTAACGAGTTTCCAAAGTGATGAAACATAACTTAATAGATCCATATATTCGTAGAGTACATTTTCCCGGTTTTATGCTGCAATAAAGAAATGGTATTTATGGATCTCTGTAGAATTTTACTTCTGCATTTATTTTCATTTTGATGAGGCTTGACACATCCTCATTCCACAATATAGCATAGCCTTTGGAGTCCACTTCTTTTGGGTCAGTTAAAAAGGTGGGTAAAATATTGACACAAAACCCAAAACATTCTCAAAAGAAACATTTGGTTGATAAGCCTTAGCTGCAACCGGTTTGACTATATCTGTGTATTCTCTCACCCTTTTTAGGTGGTGGAGGAAACTCACTTTATCTTGAAAGAGTATGGCTTCCGCTTTGTGCGTCGAGGGCACATTTTTGTCAAAGGCAAAGGTGACTTGCTGACATATTTTATGAAAGGACGTGAGAAGCAAGATTCCTTTATCAATGGTTCATGTGTGACTTTGCCTCATCAGGTGGTTGACAGTTCTTGAAATTCTCACACCCTACATGCAGATAGCAGAAAAAAAGCAGATACCTCTGTAATGCCCAAAGACAAACTGCTTTCAGCACTTGCTGCTCTGGATGGGAGATTGATATAAACACCACTGATAGATTTACAGGAAATCACCCCTTTGCTTGTTCCTTTCTTCTTGAACATTTATTATTTGTAAAGGGGCTCCCTGGCCATCAGTTTGCATTTGTCTCTTGATATAGAAAGGGCAGTAGAAAGGAGGCTTTGATAGGAAGAGCTCTGCCTTTTGCACAAACACGTGGCTTCTTGCACATTCAAGCCTGGAGGTAGTAGAATTCTCACTGCAGCCTTGCTTGGCTAGATCACTTTGATTGCATTCTCTTTTTAGTTCAAATGTGCAGTGGTTTTGATTTTCCATTGATCCAAGCTCTGCATAAACTTCTCTGTAAAAATAAATGCAAGTTCAGAGTGGGTACGACAAATGGGCAGATGAACTGGGAACACGGCATAAAGTTCACACCTGGCCCACTTGGTTCAAATGGAGTTAATAATTGTCTCAAAACAGGCACATAGCAGAAAGGAAAAAAAGAACATGTGGAATCTTTCCTTTCACTGTGATAAGATGCTCTATTTTGGAGAGGGAAAGGGAAAGAGATCATTCAAGTATATGGATGGTAATATAAATATATATATATATGATAATATATATGAGAACAGATATCTTTATATTTTTAATGCATCTTAATTGTGAAAGTAAGGTGCCTCTTTCAGGTGGTGCCTTGCTTCTTTTTCTGCCCTCATCTTTGCTGATGCTTTAAAAGGAAGAGATTTATACAGCCTGAACCGAGGCTGTTTTATTAAAAGCCTTCATCTGATCGTTATGTTGAAATAAAAATTATGTAATTTGTTTAGTTTCTCAAATAGATTCAGTTTGATTTTAAAATTGCTGTCTCTTGTTTTCTTTTGCGGGGGGAGGGGGGGAGGAGTTGTGTCATTCACTCTTAAGGGGAACTGTGCATGTTTGGGTTGAATGCTAAATAACCTTAGTAGAAGAAAATGATTTCTGATTTCAGAGTGATGTCCAAGAGTGCCATTATGCTATTGGAATATTTAACTATAATAAGTCAAGAGAGGATAGCTAGTCTGTTGATGCACCATTTTTGTCTGATTTAAACATAAACCAAAGAGGACATTTTGTATTGCAAAAGACTGAAGATTTGTGTCTTAAAGATGAATCCTAAATCAGCAAATGCTGCTGGAAGGCTTATGGGAGAGGGGCTGCATGGTAAGGATGGCTGCCCTTTTAAGAACCACAAACCCTGATTAGTAGTTAGCTTTTTACATTTACTACTGTACAGATTAGGACTTTTAAGAAGTTGTATTGCACAATAAATAAAACACGCCCAAATATAGAATATCTAAAGGAAATGTTATATCATTTCTCCATTTAATCTATATTTAATTTATGGAAATGTGATATCAGAGCCAAGACTGAGAACAGCTTTCCTCACTTCTGTAATGTATAATCTGTTTTGGCATCTTTGAGTGAAAGACTGATACAAATGTGCCAGAGGACCAAATTGCAGCGTTTTCAGATATCTATAAAAAAAAAAGCTTTTCTGGATTTTTATTTTTAAATATACATCAATCTCAATACATGAACAGTGTGGCCTCTGGGTATACTTCATTTTGATACAAACATCAATAATAGTAATATGAAGAACGGTTTGTGGGCCGGCAGGCAGAACCATAAAGCGTACTCCCAGAGCGGCCACTGCCGGAAGACTCTGCAGCCGAACTCAGGGGTTTGGAAAGGAGAGCTGGGCCAGGGCATGGTGAGGCTGGGGGGTGCATGAGCTGGGAACGGAACAGCCGCTCGTGCAACCCCTCTCTCCAACCATGCAGAGCGCCATTCAATGACCTAGAGATATTCCGACGGCGTTAAGCCACGTGAGCGCCTGTTCCCCGGCTCCCGCGGCTTGGCGTCTTCAGAATACCTCTAGGTCAGTGAATGGCACTGTGCCTGGCTGGAAAGGGGATTTGCCGGGTGGCTGCTCATGAGCATGGTCACCTCATGGCTGCTGTGCCCCTGTGGCTGTGCCAGACTCTTTGGGAGCCCACTCGCAAAAGAGCAGCCACCCGGCAACCCCCCTCTCCAGCTGGGCACAACGCCAGTCACCAATTTAGCAGTATCCTGAAGACGCCAAGCAATGTGAACACCTTTGCCTCCCTAGTTCCTGCGGCCTGGCGCCTTCGGGATACCGCTAGGTTGGTGACTGGCGCTGTGCCTGACCGGAGGGGAGGGGTTGTCCAAGGGGCTTATTTTCAGGGGAGGGCTTATATTTTTGCCCACCTGAAAAATATGGCATGGCCTTATTTTCAGGACATATTTTCAGGGAAACATGGTAGTAGTAGTACTAGTAGTAGTTACATTAGTCAAATGTATGTAATCCTATTATTGATATACATGATAGTTTTAGAGTAGTTATTCAATATTTCAATGTTCCATTTTAATGCCAACGATATTATTAAACATACATAATAATATCATCTTTCAACCTCTAATCTTTCCATCTAATTATTACTTACATTCTATTATATGAAAATTATATCTAATATCCCCCCTATTTCTTATTTCTACCTCTATTTTAGCTTCTAGTCAGGCCAACATTATTGGCTGACTAGAATACACATTGTGTTAATACACATGTTTATATTAAAACATAGGCCTTCATTATTTGGTTGTTCAAAGTCACACTATGCAATTCAAGTACCAGTTATCTTATTATTTAAAGATACCTAATAATATCATCTTTCAACCTCCAATCTTCCTGTCTAACTATTGCTTTATCTAAAGGTGTATTTTCTTATTTCTACCTCTATTTCAGTTTTTAATCAGGTCATCATAATATTAGAAAAAAAAAGAAAATAATTCATTTCTATTCATCATCTCTGGCCCGTTTTAATACTTCAATTCTTATTCATTTTTTGGCTTGCCTTCCATACTCCTCTCTTGGATCTTTGTCTCTATCAGTATCTGTGTCTTCACCATTCAGTCTGAATATTTCTCCCATCTCTATCCTCCCTAAGCTGCCAGATCTCCAGAGTGTCCACCCAAACCCCTCTCTCCCTTTCAAAAGTATCTTCCAAATTATTCAATTCCATTTTTAAATCTCTTAAAGTACTTGTCCCTTGATTTATTTCATCAGTCATTATGATCTTTATTGTCTTCTCCTTCTCATCTTCTTGCTTTGTTTCCTGGTTTTTCTGTTCTATCTTTTCCTCCAATCTTTCTACTGTCTCCTCTCTTTCCTGGACTTTTTGATCTTCATTCATTATCAATTGTAGCATATTTTCTATTTTCCTATTGCCTTGCATTAGGTTCTTTGTGGTTCTTTGTCAGAGTACCCCTAATGCTTTTAAACATCAGCGCCCTTTCTCTTGAAATCTCACTCATTTCTCCCTGAGGGAGCATCTTGTCTTATTTTAATAAGTCCCACTTTTACTCAAGTCCAAAAACAATATATTCAAGTCCAATGTTGCTCCTCAGAAAGTTCAATCACCATAGTTCTTTACATCTCAGGATTATCAATCAGTTCCATTTAAGTAGTCTAGGCAGCTTCCACAATAAAAAGTCACTTTACTTAAGAGTCTTCTTATTCTCACAATATAGTCTCCAGTAGTCATAAATTAGATAGTTATAGAACAGTATATAAAAAGTATCACCACAAACCTCCAGATGAATGTTATTTATTTCTCATATCAGGAGTTCCTAGACTTTTAGAGGTATGGTATATTTTCCATTCACCAGTAGATGGCGCCCTCAGTTTAGATTTCAGTATTGTTTCAAGTCTGATAAAATGATTGATCCAAATTTAGTTTAATTTATGGAAGCAAAATCAGCTATTCAGGTAAAATCAAGTAGATTCAAGTAGTTCCAACATTTTAAAATGCCTTTCCAAAACACCGCCTGCCCAATTTAAAAATCCAATTTTCTATGTTTTAAAAAGTCTTTAGCTTTTCTCCCCTTGATTCCTTTCTTTCGGGTCTAGGATTTTTCTCTCCTTGGTTGTTTGCCGCTTTAAGAAATAGTTCTAAGAGTCTCTTTTCCTGGATTTTCCTCTTTCTTATTTTGTTTTTTTTTTCTTTTAAAGTTAGGATCTAAATCTTGTTGCCTTGGCTGTCCCAGCTTTATGGCAGCCATGGTGGCTGCTTCTTCTCGTTGTGGATGAGAGGGAGAGCAGGAGAGTTGCTGCTCTCTGTGGCTTGCAGGGCCCCCTCTTTTCTTCAACATCCCTACAGGGTGGATTTAGCTCCTTTCGGAGCCCTCCAACAGGGAGAACTCAGCGTGGGAGCCGTGACGTCAGACGGAAGTCAAATATACAAAATCTTAATCCACACAGATAATCTTACTAAATCAGATACGTATATAATTCCACATATAATTTCTCCTTTCACGCAGGTAAGTTACATGTGCTGTCCTATGCACCTTTGCAGAGCTTGGCCAGAATTAAGTAAGGAGAGTTGTGATGGAAGCAGGACAAGCCAGAAAATGAAGGTCTTTGAATATTATTATATCTACAGTTTTAAAAATTTAAGACAATGTTTTTAAAAATATATGGGTGTTCATGCTAGAGAGCAAAAGTCATCATAAGGTGAGCAGAATTACCTAATTTATTCATACCACTAAGGGCCTTGGGTGGGACAGGATGCAAAAGAGACTGGCTATCTTGCAGTCCTTGGCCTTATTTCAAAGTCCCTAGTCCATCTATTTCCCTATGATCATTTAAGTTAACTTTGCTTTCATTATACTTGCTGTACCTGTATAGGTAGTCCTGGACATACAATCACAACTGAGCCTAAAATTTCCATTGCTAACCAATGTAGTTGTTAAGTGACCTTTGGCCACCGTTGGTAAGCCAATCACTACAGTTGTTAAGGGAATGGCTTCCTCCGTTGACTTTGCTTGTCAGAAACTGGCCGGGAAGGATACAAATGATGATTCTGGGCTAGTGCAAATGTCATAAATACATGCCAGTTGCTACGTACTTGAATTTTGATCACGTGATTATGGAGATGCTGCAATGGTCGTTAAGGGTGAAAACTGGCCATAAATCACTTTTTCCCATGTTATTGTAATTCCAAATGGTCACTGAACGAAGGGTTGTAAGTTGAGACTCCCTGTATGTCATTTGTCTTTGAATATACAAATATATTACAACAAACTCATTTAACAAACACAAAGCCTACACAGAGAGTCCTCAACTTACCAGAGTTGAACTCAAAATTTCGGGAAACAGTTGTAAGTGAATTTTGACCCATTTAAAGACTTTTCTTGCCACAGTTGTTAAGGGAATCATTGCAGTGGTTAAGTTAGTAATATGTTTTTTATGTGAATCTGGATTTCCCCTTGGACTTAACTTGTCGGAAGGTCCCAAAAGGTGATCACATGATCCAGGGACATGGCAACCGTCATAAATATGTACCAGTTGCCAAGCATCCAAATTGTGATCACATGGCCATGGCTGTAATGGTTGTAAGTATGAAAAACAGTCATCAGTCACTTTTTTCAGTGACGTAATAACTTTGAACAGTCACTAAATGAACTGTTGTAAATCAAGGGCTACCTGGATTAAATATCCCCTGGAAAGGCCTAATTGCTTCTGGATCAGACAGCTATTAAAGAGGTGACATGCAAATTAGAGCCGTGATGGTGCAGTGATCAGAATGCAGCATTGCAGGCTAATTCTTCTGATTGACAGTTCGATCCTGACTGGCTCAAGGCTGACTCGGCCTTCCATCCTTCCAAGGTGGGTAAAATGAGGACTCAGATTGTTGGGGGCAACATGCTGACTCTGTAAATTGCTTACAGACAGCTGTAAAGCGATATATAAGTCTAAGTGCTATTGCTATTATCTAATAAAACATACAAGAAACTGCTTTCTTACCATTGAAATCTGCAGAATCAGAATTCCAACATCAAAACTAAGCAAAGCAGATAGTTATAAGGTAAGTACTGCCACAAGGACAAGTTTCTGGTCCCTTTCATGGGAAAAGGAAATGGGCTACATTTCCATAGGAAGGTAGTAAATACTGCAGAGACTACAACATGTAAACTAAAAATGAAAATGTGACCAATCTATCTTGTATTTACTTGAAAAAAGACTCAACTACAGGACATTATCTGCCGGGTTTTTACTGGAACGTGCTCTATCATCCTTCAGGTTGCTAATATCATTTCAGCATTCTAAAGTAGTTTATTTTTATTTTTAACTGAAATAAACTAAACAACCCTTCATTGATACTATATATTTCTGGGTAAGAACCATCTCAGTTACTGTGAGATCCCTCTTCATCTTCCTACCTTAGTGGAATTTACAATGCAGCAACCTCAGAGGGAGCACCAGAATAGGAAGATGATGCGGCTGCAATAGACTGGTTCAGATTGTCAACTGAGGCTGTGATAGAAATAAAGACATCTTGAAGAGGCTTCTCATAGAACAAAGGCAAATGAGCTGCTGCCATCTCGCCCACAGACTTTGGTGCATCTTTTGCTGAAGGAAAAAAGAAGACAAGAAATTGCAGTATGAACATTTTTGCATTCATTTCATTCCAGTTCTATTATTTCTGTGTGGTAGATGATTCCCCCCCCCCCCAGTTAAAGTCTTTGAACCTCCACAGCAGAAAATAAGTGATATACTGAAACAAAATAAGTACAGTAGAATCTCTGGTCACGACCATAATTTGTTCCATAACTTTGGCCGCAAACAGATTTGGTCGTGACCCGAACCTAATTTTGGAAATTTGGCGCTTACCCCCCCCCCAAAAAAAAGGCGTGGAAGGGGAAATTGGCCGTGGAAAGAAAAAAAATGTGCATTTTTTGGTTGGAATCTGATTTGGTCGTGGTCAGAAGTGTTCGTGACCAGAGCTTCTACTGTCCCTCTAATTAGGTACCGCTAATACATCTGTAATTTTTGAATTAAGTACATGTCCACTGTAAAGGACTGGATCACATATTGCAAAATTAGAAGGAATTCTATTTGATATCAAGAATAAAACCAAGGGATGAAATTTGTTGAAAACAAGATCATTTTTAAGAATTTGGGATAAGAATTTATCTTGGCAGTTTTGAACTGATAGACATATAGAGACATGTATTTGTAAGTGGGAACTCTAGAAGAATATGCTTAAAAATCATTCGATAACCTGAACCAAATATTTCTGTTCAAAGATTCTAGAAGATACGGATATTGGGGGAAATTTCATTACACGGTTGAAATCAATATATGCTTCACAAAAGGTACAAATTATAGTTAATGAGGAATGGACTAAACTCTGTGAAATACAAAAAGAAATAAGGATAGGATGTCAACTTTTGCTGATTGGCTCAACCTCTTCCCAAGTAATTGGGCTAAGATGTGCCTCAAGCATCTCCAGAAGACCTCCCAAGCTAGGGAAGATGGAAAGTTGGAGGGGGGCGAAAGAAAGGGTGTATGGAGGGTCGAAGAGGTACATTGGGTTTCTATTTTTGGGGGGTATTGTTGACAAGAAGAACGGCTGTGTTTATTGTTTAATGTTATATGGCCCCGGTTGTGCACAGTATGCACAACCGGGGGCCATGACTGTACGAAAATGAAAATGGAAAATAAAAAACACATTTACACACACACAAAAAATAAATAAATAAACAAACAAACAAACAAAAAAGACCTCCCAAGCCAAAGTCCAACTGAGAGCGAAACCCAGCAACTTTATCCAATCCATACCCAGAATAATTCTCACAACAGACCTGGTCGCCCAAAATGAGGAGCACTGGCTGGCTACCTGTGAATATAATATTCTTTGCTGCTTTTACTGCCACAAGTCTAAGAGCTGCTCTGGAAGCTCCATAGGATCCATAGAGTCCACACGTGTGTGATCTGGTCTGATCCAAGTCATCACTTATTCCAAGCCATGACCAAGATCTCAGCAGTTAGAACATCAGGAATAACCTCCAACCTCCCCTGAAAGCCTAGTGGCTCCATCAATTGCCTGGGGTGGGCTGATTGAATAGGCCCCACCTCCTTGCAATGGGGGATAGTTACAGACCTCTCCTGGGTTGAGGAGGATCTGTCCATGGCAATGGAGTGATGTTAACATCCCCCAACCATATGAAGGTTTATAGGTTAAAAAAATATAGCAGTGTGGATCTGCTAGTGGGATCCAGTGTATGGCTCATGGCTTGCAGCAGCTCTTATCAACCAATAAACAGGCTACTGCATTTCCCATTAACCATTGCTTCTGATCTGCTTGTAACTATAAGTCTCATATTAGGTAACTTTAATGCCATTTTTACTATGAGCACACCAGCCCACATTAAAAATGAAAGTATGTTGCTTGCCCTCAAGACAAAGTGTATATCCACCCAAACACATACATAACACACATATACACATGCTATATACATATACACATATATATATGCCCCCCCCCCACACAAACACACTCTGTATATTAATCACTGTCCATTTGAATACATAAAGGAAAGGGGTAACTTGAGAGTTCATAAGGTTGATGTGTAAGTCACTAAGAATTGAGGTGAACTCAAATGATTCTTCACTTTAATAATCTCTTCCTTTATCAAATACCACTCATTACTTCTCACCTTTACATACAACAGTGACCTTGGTTGGGAGGGCATTCGTCGCATTTTCATATATGATCTTTGCTGTAAATGGAAAACTTCCATCTTCTGTGATACGATAGTTAAATTCCAACTGATTGTACAAGGAATTTCCTTTCATGCATCCTTCAAGAAAAACAGCAAAACGTTCCTGCAAGGAAGTAATAATCATTTTTTGGAGGTCGTTTTCCAGGTGCTCTCCCAGATAAAGTATAGAGGGGGGCTTGTGTGTGAAGGCCTTCTGAAATGGAGATTTTTATGAAACTTTGTATTATTTTAAATCCAGACTGACTACAGATTTCCAGAAAGGTTTTAAAGAACTTGGACTACAATTTGAAATACTGGTTATTGTTAAGATGTGTGCTTCTTCAGCCCTTTGTAAGAGAGGACAAGGTCAACACATCCTGGATACTCCTCCACTCACTATGGAGAATAACGCTTATGTTGCTTTCCCCCCTTGATTACTAAGGTTCAATGAAAAGGGTGAGCCTTGCAGACCCTTATTCAGAAGCCCCACCAATTTTTAGTAAGTGGATTCTTTTATTTAAAAAACAGGTTTTGCAGCGAAAAAATATGAAAACCTTTGGGGTGAGTTATACACTTGCTGTACATATATAATTACATAGGCATAACTTATGTACATGCATTTTAAAAAAAAATTCTGATGTTGAACTTGAAACAAAGAATACATTTTGTGTATCTTAAAACCCCGTAATTCCAAGATCACTTTCTGATGTTGCCAAATCAAAACTTTTTATTTAGCCTTTTGTTTAGGTTAATCACTTGGACAACCTCTTTCTGCTGAGCACAAGAACCAACTTTATTTTACTCATCTTCTCAGACTTTGAAGAAGAAAAAGCAGTCACACTAAAAAGGATTTTAATTTTTTTTTCAATGCAGTGAGTTTTCTAGAAAACAGATTAAAATCTCTTATGATTTGGCATAATCAGAACGAGTTCTTTTGGGGTCCTTGGTACTTTTTGGAGCTTGGTGTTACGTGATGTAACATCTGCAAAAAAGCCCACCAAGCTTAGAGAGCACCAAGGATCTCACTTCAGTTCTCACTGAATTACAAATATTCTCTTTTATCAGAACAAATTCTCCCAGAAGTTCTCACACTGCTGGTCATTTGAACAAAAACCACTCCTTTTCTCTCTCTTTCTCCCCCCTCCCTTCCTGAAATTTCCTAAATTGTTTGTCTTATGAGGGGTTTTCAATTTCGGATTTTGAGTCATTGCTAGGTTTTCATTTTTCCATTCCTTCTCAAACGTTGCTCAATCTTTCCCTTTGGTATTTTCATTTCTATAGCCACCTCAGTAGCTAAGTAGTCAGAAATGCACATCTAATAGATATGCTAAGAATATAGTTTTTCAGTCAAAATATTTCTCAAAATACAAGCATTATTTTCACTGCATCTTGCTACATTACTGCATTTTTAGGCTTATTGTTCTTCATATACGATTTGCTTTCCCTTGACTATCATCTTCATTTTAATGTGCAATTTGAAATAAACACCTCAAGTGTCAGAAGTATGTTGTCCTCTCATCTTTTGGCCTATTTATGGCAGAGGGACATTTAAAAAAAAGAAAGAAAGAAATACACATACATTAAATCATATGAATCTAATCTAGTGTACAATTCATCCTTTTTGTTGTTGTTGCAAGGATTGAATTATAACTATTATTTTAGTATCTAGACCAAGATGCTGCTATGCTGAAGTCCACCCAGTGGTCATTTTACATAACTGCAGCTCAAAACTTTACAAAAAGCATACAGACTCCTAGGGCTGGAAAGGACATTGGATGTCTTCTAGTCCAATCTCTTGCTCAATACAGGAGAACTTGTACCATCCCAGACAAATGGTTTCCCAGTCTTTTCTTGAAAATCTCCAGTAATGGAACACCCACAACTCTGGGAGGCTGGACAGTATATTTTCAAAAAGGTTTGTACAAAGCTAAGGCACTACATTTTAAAAATTGGAGACTAGATTTAGCAGCAGTTGTAGGCCATTCTAGTAGCTTTTCCAACTTAAATTATTTTATTAATTTTTATATTATTTTTTCTAATTTAAATTTTATTTTAGGTTATTAATTATAGTAAGGTCCATTAAATCAATCCAACAGAAAATGACTCTACCTCTTCCCAAATAATGCTATAAATTTATGATAGTTAAATATTTTCTCACTAAAAATCTTGACTTATCAGCTTCCTATTTAAAGGGCTGAGATAAAAATGCAATTTAGGGAACTTAAACTCTCTCTCACTCTCTCTCTGACATTAATGATGCATATGTGAGTCTGGATTTTTCCAAAATGCTCTTAATAAAACAGTGCTTGAAGATGATCCAGAAAGTGCAGTTACATATTTGTAGTGACAATTCCATATGTCATCTCATTCCCATATTCAAAAAGATACACTGTTATTTTTACTATTGAAGAATTAAGACAGACTCTATAGGTATAGGTGCCCCTGTAAGTAATCTGGACCAAAGCTATGCAAATTTTTACATGTCACATAGAACTTGGAATTGACTCTCAAAAGCAACTAACAATCAGCTGCTTCAATATATGTTGTGAAAGTTCCTGAAAACATTATTAACCCATAGTATTATGGTATTTTAGGTTATTTGCAGTTTCCAGACCAATTTCAATTACTCCCCAAAAGTATGCTGCAGAAATTCAATATTGAGATTACCAGCATTAACATCACTGAAACAGTCATTTCTTCCTGGAACGGATGCAACTTGTTTATTAGCTGAGGCCAAATTGTTTTAGGTGTTCTACTACAACCAGCTTTTTGTAACCATCAGAGGTTCTCAAGACAAAGCAGGTACATAGTGGTAATTTCAACTTTATACATGATTTACTTTAGGTCTTTAGAGAATGCTAAATAACAGGAGATTAAAATTTAACCTTGCAAAATTCACTAAGACAGTTCTCAAAATGCCAAACAGAATTCCTGTGAGGCCACTTCTGATATTGAACAGATGGATTACTACTTTTTCTAAGGCTATGAAACAAGTTATTGTTGCATATCTTTTTATGCAGACCTTTTAATAAAATATTTATGGTATTAATTTGCTAGTTTTAAACAAGAGCAAAATTATAATTGTTCAAGATTACAACTTCATAATTCATAAATATGTATATGATTAGCTAAGAATCCTTATTTCAGTTATTTAAATTGGCCTCTTTTTATTTACAAAATCACTGGTTCAAATTAATCCATCTTATTTGCTTGGGTCTTCTGCCCTTGTCCAGTTTAAAATATGGTTATTACCACCTGCTCACTAAACATAAGGCAGCCGTAACCACATGGCAGAATAACTCCAAGACTGTATTAGCTACACCCAGTCCAGCACCCTTCTTTGAGAAAAGATAAAACAATGCTATTAGCAAAATGTTCCTTGTGTCACCCATATTCAGAAGGACACCATTTACCCCCTTACCTGTAATTGGTCTACCTGGAATTTCCTCCTAGCATAAGCATTCAGATGATCTGAGAGTACAGACAGGAAGCACTTGATATCTTTCTGCAAATGCTCATGAGCTATTTGCTCCAGAGGTATGAAAACTGGGATTGAATGGTGTTGAATCCGGAGTGGTTGCTGTATAAGGATGTCTAAATAATAGGAATCTAGGTAAGTTCCTTCAAAGGCAGTGGTGATGCAAAAGGAGGCTCCTTTCTCTGTCAATTTTCCACTTAGGCCTAGAAAAAATGCATTTAAGACCAGAATTTCAAAGCTGGGTTGATAAAGTAATGTATGGTATCTGTCTGCTGCTAAATAAAATGTAAATCCTCACTCAAGTTCAACATAACAATATTGTATAAGTCAGAATAATTTTCAACTTCCCAATCTAGTCTACAATCCTAAGAGCCAAGGTGGCACAGTGGTTAGAGTGCAGTTCTGCTGGCTACGTCAGCTGACTGCTAGCTGCAGTTCAGCAGTTCGAATCTCACAGGCTCAAGGTTGACTCAGCCTTCCATCCTTCTGAGGTGGGTAAAATGAGGACCCAGATTGTTGGGGTCAATATGCTCTGTAAACCACTTAGAAAGGACTATAAAAGCACTATGAAGCAGTATGCAATTCTAAGTGCTATTGCTATTGCTAAGTTTCCTTGGGAGTTTCCCATTCAAGTTCTAATCCAATCTCATTGGTAAGTTTCAATGTAAAATCAAGTAGATAAATAAATAGGAGAAATTTTCTGACTATGAGACCAATCAACCAATGGAATAGCTTGTCTTCATCACTGGAAGCTTTCAGGAAGAGATGGGACTGTCATCTGTCATAAATGGTGTATAGTCTCCTGCTTGGGTAGGGGGTTAGACTAGATGACCTACAAGGTACCTTCCAACTCTGTTAATCTGTTAAAGATATTGCCATCTGTTCCTATACATTAGTTCCTTAACAAATGATTATAAAATTCTCTCAATGCCTGTTTATTGTCTGTGCGTGCACCTTCAAGTCACTGTTAGTGACTACACAGACAGGTCCAAGCAGTTTTCTTGGCAGTATTTTTTGAAGAGATTTATAATTGTATGCAGTTAAATCCTAGTGCTGAAACAAAAGAGCTGGCCCAAGTCACCCAACTGGTTTTGTATCTACCCCAGGCACCAAACTAATAACCTACTGGTTTCTAGCCTAAACCATTACATTGAATTGGCTCTTAGTGCTTCATGCCTACCCCAAAGTTCTAGGCCTTATTTTTGTTGACCCAGTCCAAAATATTTGATAAACGGCTCTATTTATTGAAAAGAATATTGCACAAAATTAGTCAAATATATTTTGGGCAGAGATAGGGAGAATAACCTAGGACCTTAGCCTGATGAGTTCTAAACTAAAGCAAAGAGGAGAAATGTCTATGATAAACATATTGCCAGGGCATTGACGAGTCTAAGGACAGAATCTTATCAATATGTGACAAAGGTACCTGTCAGACGAAAAAGTTCTAGCAGACCCTTGGCATTCTCTATCTTCCACCCAAAGATGGCCTCTTGGTTTGTCGTTGTCGCCTTAGAAACTTGCAAACTATTTTTCATAGCATCCTTGCGTGAAGTGGACTACAAACGAACAGGAGAGTTACAGCTCAATGATTACAACTTGTTAAATCTATATTGCCCAGAAACATCCATTACTTCTACTAAAAGGAAGTTGTTAAGGAAAATGTGTTCAGAACTACGTTCCTTCCAATATTTGACAGGCTGTGTGCAAGTAAAAAATGTTTTGTACAGCTTTTCCCAAGCCAAGTACAAATTCATATACCACAAGCCAAGTAAATTAATTGTAATTCAATGCTCAATGTTTTCCTGGTCTAAAACAGGAGAGTCGCAGTGTAATTTCCATTTTATCTGGTTAATGTAACCACTGGACAACTTAAATCTAGAAGCTGTATTTATTATCTGATTTGCCAGGATTTATCACAAGGGTACAATTTTAATTATAACTAGGCGACATCCAGCAATGGCAATAAAATAGTAGCAACAAATGTATTTATGCATTAATGGGCAATGAATTTAGAGAATATAGCACAAAGATTACACATTATGATACACTGCCTCAGTTACTAGCTACCCCAATTTACCACTAGTATGCTGCACAACCCTGACCACATTGTTTATTTATGGTTCAATGTACCATAAAAATGAGAAGCTGCTCTAACACCTGTAGTTATGAAAACCTTTGAAAGGCTGGTGCTGGCCCATCTGAAAACCATCAAGGATCCACTGTTAGACCCCTTACAATTTGCCTACTGAGCAAATAGATTGACGGATGATGCTGTTAATATGACTCTGCACTACATCCTACAATATCTTGAATCTTCAAAGACCTATGCAAGGGTCTTCTTTGTAGACTTCAGCTCAGCATTCAATACCATCACTCCAGACATTCTAACTAAACTAAACCAGCTAGCTGTACCTGACCACATGTGTAAATGGATCATAAGCCTCCTAACAGACAGGAAGCAGCAGGTGAAGTTTGACAAAATCACATCGGATTAACACAGTCCCACCCTGCCCCCACCAGGATGTGTGTTCTCTCCACTTCTCTCTATATACCAATGACTGTATCTCAAAAGATCCCTCTGTTAAAGTACTGAAGTTTGCAGATGATACAACAGTGATTGGTCTCATTTGAGACAATGACGAATCTGCATACAGACTGAAGGTTGAACAACTAGCCTTGTGGTGCCACCAGAACAATCTTGAACTAAACACACTCAAAACCGTAGAAATGGTGGTAGATTTTAGGAGAAACCTTCCTATACTACCACCTCTTACAATACTAGACAACACAGTATCAACAGTAGAGACCTTCAAGTTTCTAGGTTCTATCATATCTCAAGACTTAAATGGACTGGACACCTAACATCAAAAACATTATCAAAAAAGCACAACAAAGAATGTTCTTTCTGTGCCAACTCAGAAAGCTCAAACTGCCCAAGGAGCTGCTGATTCTGTTCTACAGAGGAATTATTGAGTCTGTCATCTACACCTCTATAACTGTCTGGTGTGGCTCTGCAACTTCAAAGGATAATTAGAACTGCAGAAAAAAACAATTGCTACCAACCTGGCTTGCATTGAGGACCTGTATACTGCACAAATCAGAAAGAGAGCTGTGAAAATATCTACAAACCCCATACATCCTGGACATAAATTGTTTCAACTTCTACCCTCAAAATGAGACTACAGAGCACTGCACAACAGAAAAAATAGACATAAGGACAGTTTTTCCCACATGCCATCACTCTGCTAAACAACTAATTCCCACAACACTGTCAAACTATTTACTAAGACTGTATTACTATTATTCTTCTCATCCTTCCTATTACCTATCTCTTCCCACTTATGACTATAACCTTGTTGCTTGTATCTCTATGTTTTATATTGTTTTATTTGTTTCCTAGTATATTTGATTGCTTATTAAGTAACTTATGACTATCACTAAATGTTGTATCTTATGATTCTTGATTGGTGGATTCAGAGAACTAACATCACAGGGTTCATTCCAAAATGCCTCCCTCCCTTCGGAGGGTTTATTCTTTTTATACAGTTTTTACAAGCAAAGCAATGAGCATATAGCAACAGGATTATAATTGGCACATTCTCCTTGTCAATCTCTAAGAACATCCCACCCAGGGTAGAATCTCACATCACGCAATAGTTCCTGGTAGTGCCTGGTGAAGCTAATTAGGTGAGCTCATAGGTTAAGAGGTAAACAGCCACTGAGATCATGGCAGGTTGCTGCGCATGTCTTTATGTAACCTTTCCTCTATTCCTACACTTGATGAATGTATTTTTTTTCTTTTTATGTACACTGAGAGCATATGCACCAAAGACAAATTCCTTGCGTGTCCAATCACACTTGGCCAATAAAGAATTCTATTGTATTGCATTAAGCAAAACACATTTACTGATAGATAAGGATACCACATTAATACAATGTAAGAATTGCAAGTCAGAAACAGAGATCACAATGCCTCAAGAAATAATGCATTTATAGAAACAATACCTACACCCATCTCTTTTACAGAAATTGATTAATAAAACTGAATTATCAAATATTCACCTTTATTGGAGCTAACTTATCAGACTAGAAATGTTTAGAAAATTGTTTTATATGTGCTCATTTTCCTTGGTGCTTTAGATCATTTAAAAGCTGTTTTGACTTCAGTTAAAGTTCAAGTTATGTAGTATAAGTTTATCCTTTTAGGCAAAACTTTGCTTAGTAACTCAGCTTCATGATTTACATTCTGCCAGCCCTTAGAAAAGAATCCAGCCCATGTTGTCTTTATGTCAACCTATACTTCACACTCACCCGTGATTGACAAACATTTAGTTTGGTTTTTAACTCATCTCTTTGGCTTCTCAGGTCCTGGATCTTCATTTTCATCTTCAATATCTTCTCCTCATGCTCCCTTATTTTCTCTTGTTTCAGTACTACATTGCGGGCAGAAGCCTCCAACTTTTCCAAATGAGATAATGTACCTGCAAAGAATATGTGCAGGCAAAAAAACCCCCACAATTTTAATATTAAAAGTATACCTAATCACCTTAACAGACTGAAATAAAGCGGCCTAGTCATTGAGATGAGTGGCTATAGAAACTGTATAAACAAATAAATATGTGGTCAGAATTCTATCATTTTCAATTAATTCAATAAATTATTTCTTGATTTTTTAAAAAGATTTAAGTGTGTATTATCTGTGTGCAGAGGAGCTTGCTAATTATCTGAGAACTACGAGATAATCAGCCAAACCATAAAGAATACAATGGAGACACAGCTTTGAACATTGTCAATATAGTGATCTGAAATGCAAAATCTGATCCAAGACATATTCTTACAATAACCACTTTATTCTTTACAACACTTAATATAGTGTACAATAATGAGGGATACACCTGCAAGAGGAAAACCTTCGGTCAATCAAATATCTAAATTTAGGGAAAATCTTCCATATATACATTCTTATTTGCTGATTATAAACAAGGTATTTCCCCAGGAGGAATTTTTATTAAGATTAAAGGTATCATTCCATACCTTGGCTTCAAGCTTACAATAAGCCTAAGAATGGTTCACAGAAGAAAAGTTTCCTATCCTTTCATCTTCCTGCTATTCACTCCAGAATAACATAAAAGCAAAATTGGAAGGGACCTTGGAAGTCTTCTAGTCCAACCCCCTGCTCAGGCAGAAAGCCCTATACCCAGGATTGTGAACCTGTGGAAAATGGAGCTATTTGTCAGGGCACGCGAGGCGTTGCCCTGTCAGCTGGCCAGCTGAGTTCAGCCTTTTTGAAAGCTATTTTCTACCCTCCCCAGGCTCCAGAGGCTTTATAGGAGCCTGGGGAGGGCAAAAACAGCCTCCCCCCCCCCCCCCCAGGATGCCCTCTGGAGGCTTCAGGAGCTTCCCTGAAGCCTCCGGAGCGCAAAAAAAACAGCCCTACAGGCAAACCAGAAATTCGGGAACGGCCTCCTGAAAGTCCCTGAAAGCTCCGGAGGACTAAAAATGGCCCTATGAGCAAACCGGAAGTGACTTGAGGGAAGCTCCTGAAGCCTCCAGAAGGCCTGGGGGGGAGGTTGTTTTCACCCTTCCCAGGCTCCTATAAAGCCTTTGGAGCCTGGGGAGGGCGAAAAAGCATGCAAAAAATGGGGGGGGGGGAGGTCTGTCATGCACGCATGTGTGTGATGTTGCACAATGCATAATATCTGTGTTACGCCCACGCACGATCCCCCTGCGCTTCCCCCGCTTATGGTACATGAGCCAAAAAAGGTTCGCCATCACTGTCCTATACCATTTCAGACAAATACACAAATGTTCTCTGGAAAGCTTGGGTAACAGAAAAAGCTTCTGGAGGAAGAACCATTCCAAATCAAAACTTGACTCGTAAGCTAACAACAAAACTACTTTTCTTCACTCGATACCACTACCCTATACACTATTATGCCTTCAGCTTAATTACATTATGTAAGAGGAGTGCCCCTGCCCAATAAGCTTTCTAGTCACTGTAAGAGGCAAATAGGATATATATCTTTTATGAGTTTCCTTAACAATTCCTTAACAGCACGGCCAGCGCATGACGCATCCAGCCTGTGGGCTGGAAGTTTGATAGCCTTGTTCTAAGCCATCCAATATTAGGAACAAAAAGTATTATTACAATCTTCAATGGTACTTCACTGGATGCTCCATAGAGAAAGAGCTTTTTCTGTAATGATGCTCACATGTGATTTTTTGCTAAAAATATTAACATGGTAGTCTTCTTTTGATCTCTCAGATGACAGGCAAAAGTTATCCACTTCTCATGAAAGTTTTATAAAACTTATTTAACTGCCTTTATGGAATTCATTCACTGTTTCAAATATATTATATGTAATTATGTATATATTTATATAATTTAAATATATATATATATTTAAATTTTCTGAAAACTTCTAAAGTAGTGCACAACTCAAAGCAATAAGCAGATGAATATTTCATAAATGAAATATTTTTTATAAACTATATTAAAATTATTGAACTTATTTGTGTCTTGTCTTGATGTTGTTTGTGATGCTTTTTAATGTCAATTATCTGTTTGGGATTTAGAACAAGTTATAATTCTAGATGTTAGACGGGCAGTACACATTAACTTAAGACCAAATTATAATTAGATAATTACCTAAATGTTCAGAATTTTTTTAGCTAACCGGAGTAAAGAATCAGCTACATTGGCTTTCTAATTGCTCAATATAAATTACGAGACTATAGCATTACCAATAGTTTGATCTTTCATTCTGATAAGCAGCACTTTATACAAGGGGGGGGGGGGTTCCATCTCATTTCCTTTATACATTTTAAACTAGAACAGAGTGTTAACTTACCATTTGAAAAGGAAATGGCAATTTCACCCATTTTTTTAATTTCAATTTCTTTAAAAAAGCCAAAATAATAATAATCCCACAAGATTTTCTTCTCTGGTTCTAGAAGGGGGACAACTTCCTCAGGTTCCTGCAGAATTTTAACAGAAAGAATGGCTTAATTAATGTCAATGATGAAAGTTTGAATTCTGGAAGAGAATTAATCATTTTCAGAAAAAATATATATCCATGGTTTAAACAGTGAGGTTGGTTTACATGGTTTACTACCTAGCTCAGTCGGCGCCTATTCTTTTTTTAAGGACCAATATATCCACATAAGTCAATTTCCCCCACTGCCATCCTAATGCACTGCATTATAATCCCCACCATCCTTAGCCAGAAGAATTAATGGTTGAGAATAACCGGCATCACAGTTCAATTCAGGAGTCAACACGCTCGCCTGTCTGGCTGTTTCTCACTATATATGTTATACTAATTTTAATTCCTAGTTCAAGCACCTCATTTGAGGGAAAGGCAGCAGACAAGGAACTTGGCGGCGACACCAGAATTGCGAAAGTAGAGCAATCTCCAAAGCCAGGGAGCCTGAAAATTATTTTCGGAAATGTTGTGGCGAATGAATGTATGCTATTCCCACCACCACTTCGCTATGGTTTCTGTGTCTCCTTTTGAAGCTGCTGAGACGACCGGACCGGACTGGCGAGCCTGGGCTCTGATCTGTCCCTCACGGGGGAGAAATTCATGAGGTAAGCCTACTTGCCTAACGGACCTACTAAAAACTCACTGCTTCAGCAATGGACCGAAGGCTCGCCTCTCAGATGGATTCAAAACTCCCGCCTAGCAACGACACACCGCACTCGGAAGTACGTCATCGGACCGAGACTTTTCCTTCTCCCCGAAATGACTCGCCAGTGAGTTTTCAATCAGCCGCTCTACTACCTCAGCTGGGCGGGTTTTTTGTTTTTACATGCCGTACGACAAGATGGTGAACCCACTCCTGAGATGGTTCTCTTGTACGGAAACGGGGCGGCTCGCTTCGTTTAATCTTTTCCCAGAGTTCCTTTAGGAACCACCTCATTTCCTGCTTGAGGATGGCGGCGGGCCGCTCCTTGGTGCAATATGTGGTGCTGAGGGGCGACTTGTTACGCGAGCCTTTCTCGTGGCCGTTGGGGGCCTCGGTGGCTCAGGCCTGCCACGCGGCCTTGGCCGTGGTCCACGCGTACTACGAGCATCCAGACACCGCGGCTTATCTAGCCCAGGATGGCAGCATGAGGACCGTGGTGCTGGAGGTGAGCATTAACCAATAGTGTTTCTCGATCTTGGCAAGTTGAAGATGGGTGGACTCCAAGGTGGCGCAGTGGTTAAATGCAGCACTGCAGGCTACTGCTAGATCAGCAGGTCAGCGGTTCAAATCTCACCGGCTCAGGGTTGACTCAGCCTTCCATCCTTCCGAGGTGGGTAAAATGAGGACCCAGATTGTTGGGGGCAATATGCTGACTCTCTGTAAACCGCTTAGAGAGGCCTGAAAGGCCTATGAAGCGGTATATAAGTCTACTGCTATTACTATATTCAACTCCCAAAATTCTGGGAGTTGAAGTCCACCCATCTTCAACTTGCCAAGATCGAGAAACACGACTAACCTATCCAATAGAACGACTCCCCTTGGGTGGGCTTTGATGATTGACAGGCACAGAGAGCTGGGGTCTTTGGATGGGCTTTTCATTAGAGCGCAGGCAGGACCTTAAAAATCCAGCCCTGCAAAACTAGTGGTATGGATGCTACTGCATTACTTTGTTTTTATTTTATTTATTTATTTAATTTGTCAAACGTGTAGGAGATAACAGTTATAAGTATAATCATGGAGATGAACGCAGGAAATGGGTACGAATAAATGAGGACAGTAGGACAGGGATGGTAGGCACGTTGGGAGCTTATGCACGCCCCCTTTACAGACCTCTTAGGAATAGTGTGAGGTCCACGCTAAGACAGTTTCAGGTTAAAGTTATGGGGGTTTAAGGATGTAACAATAGAAGTCAGGTAGAACATTCCAGGCATTGGCCACTCTGTTGCTGGTTGTATTTTTTGTAATCAAGTTTGGAGTGGTTTACCTTGAATTTGTTTGCCCGTGTATTATTGCGGTTGAAGCTGAAGTAGTCATTGAGCAGGTAGGACGTTGTAGCAGACAATTTTGTGTACTATGCTGAGGTCAGGCCTTAATTGGCATAGTTCTAGGTTGTCCAAGCCCAAAATGTCAAGCCTGGTGGCATAAGGGATTCTATTGTGAGCAGAGGAGTGGAGTACTCTTCTCGTGAAATACCTCTGGACTCGCTCGATTAGATTTACGTCCGATATACCAGTGTTTTTCAACCACTGTGCCGCGGCACACTAGTGTGCCGTGACATAGTGTAAGGTGTGCCGTGGGAAAATTACTTTATATATAGGCACAGAGTTAAATTTTTTTAACATTTTCTAATAGTGGTGTGCCTCGTGATTTTTTTCATGAAAAAAGTGTGCCTTTGCATAAAAAAGGTTGAAAAACACTGCGATATGCAGTGTGAATTCCAGACAGATGTGACTGCATTAACCTGTGAATAAGAAACCCACTATTTAAAAGGATTCACGTGCGTGATCCTGGTTTCTGCAAACTGACTTTGCGCCAAACTGATGCTAAAACCTATATTTGTTATTGCTTTTTTCTCATTTTCAACTGGTTGGGAAGGGAAGGTCCTACAAAGTGCCATGAAGATGCAGTGACACCTGCAATTTCTTCCCAATTACAGTGCATCTCTGTGCACCACAGCACAATATTAAGACAGAAGTCAATGCATTTGTATGGACTGTGTCTTCGTTGTAAGTGCATTTAGATTTGTGGTTGTTTCTGTTTTAGCAAGCCTAAATGGGTGCTGCTTCTTTGGAGAGCGATTACTGTACTTGAAAGGGTTTCTACCCAGTCAGACTGCTGATCTGTTTTTCTAAAATAGACTTTAACCATAAGAGAATAGCAGAGAGCACAAATAGAAATGCAATCCGATTATTGAATAAATACATAGATTTCTGGCCATGACGTTCTGGAATCTAACAGATCAGTTTGGAATTCAACAGAATTCCCCATCCCCCTTTTCTGTATTTAAAAAAAGCCTTTGCGAATTAGGGGATTCTAATCAGTAAAGCTGCATATGGGAGATTGGACAGTTGGATCCAAGCCTTTGCATTGTAGCATTGATTACATCCAAGTGAGGGAGGAATGGACAGATAAAATCTGTGTGATGCTACCTTTAATGTATATTCTGCTTCAAAAGCTCCTCCTGAGAGATGGATATGTGTGCGTACAAAACACTTGTTAACAGTTGCTAGATCATTGAGATACAGTGACATCTGCAATTAGTTCCCAATTACAGTATATATGCATCACAGCACAATATTAAGACATAGAATTCAATGCATTTGTATGAACTGGATCTTTGTTTTAAGTGCATTTAGATTTGTGGTTATTACCAACTCTGATAATTATCTTCAAAACAGCAGTTTTTTTACAGTTTAGTACAAAAAGTACAATTGATGTTTTTTTTGCTGTTTTCAGTTAGGCAGATAATTTTGGGGTTTGCTGGTCATTGTAGTTTTAGCACAACAGAGGTTACCAATGAGTGCTATAGCAATCTTTGATTCTATATTGCACTGAGATTTTTTTCGTTTTCTTCTTAGGCTCCAGATGAGTGTGCCTTGAGTACATTAGCAGAGAGACTGCAACAGAATGACATTGATCATAAAGTCTGGATAGAACAACCGGAAAACATAGCTACTTGCATTGCCCTCCGTCCCTACCTGAAAGAACATGTACATCAGCATCTAAAGAATTTCAAACTCCTGAAATGATCCTTTTCCTCTGTGGCCATGAACATAGTTGACCAGATAAAAGTATAATTCCCTTGGTTTTTTTCACAGCCTTCCTTTGCAATATAATAATTGTGAGATGCAAGAATTTACTTCAATCAGAATATTTCATAAAGATGGAATTGATATCATTAGGAGGCAAGGGATTTCATGATGTAGCATAAGACAATTTTCTCAATTTAAGGGGAAACGTTTGGTGCCTTAATATTATTAAAAAGTGGATTCAGGATATTAACCTGCCCAGAGTTGCTTTATTGGTGAGATGGAAGGTATATAAATTTAATAAACAATAAATCATTGTTCCTGGGATTTGACTGGTTATTCAGATATATTTACATTAGGAAATATTTGGGGTACCAGAATATTCTATTTTTTTTTAATCTGCACTACCATGTTTCCCCGAAAATACGACATGTCCTGATAATAAGGCCATGCCATATTTTTCTGGTGGGCAAAAATATAAGCCCTACCCTGCAAATAAGCCTGATGGACAACCCCCCCCCCCCACCTCCGACCAGGCAGGGCGCCGCTCACCAACCTAGTGGTATCCCGAAGGTGCCAAGCCACGGGAACTGGGGGGAGGCAAAGGTGATCGTGTTGCTTGGTGCCTTCATGATACCGTTAGGTTGGTGAGTGGCGTTGTGCCCAGCTGAAGAGAGGGGTTGCCGGGCGGTTGCTCTCTTGCGAGCGGGCTTCCAAAGAGCTGGGCACAGCAGCCACCCGGCAAACCCCCTTTCCAGTCGTGCAGAACGACATTCACTGACGTAGGGATATCTCCAAGCCGCTTGAAGGCCTGTTTGTTGCTGCCCGGCTCTCACGGCTTGGCTCCTTCGAAATGCCAGTGAATGGCGCTCTGCCTGGCTGCAGAAGGGGGTTGCGTGAGCAGCTGTTCCGCTCCCGCTCCTCCCAGCCTCACGATGCCCTGGCACACCTCCACTGCCACCATCCCCATCCTTGCATGGCTTTTTCGGCAGCTTCCAAACTGAGACTTCTGGCACTGGCCTCTCTGGGCATATGCTCTATGGTTGTGGGCTGGCTGTTGGTAGAGCGTACAACCATAGAGTGTATGCCCAGAGCGGCCACTGCCAGAAGACTCGGTTTGGAAGCCATCGAAAAAGCCATGCTGGGATAGCGGTGGTGGCAGCAGCGGAGGTGACCTGGCTCTGCAGGGAGAGCTGGGCCAGAGCATTGTGAGGCTGGTAGGCGTGAGAGCAACCCCCCTCTCCAGCTATGCAGAGCGCCATTCACTGGCATTTTGAAGGTGCCAAGCTTTGGGAGCCGGCCAGCAGCAAACAGTTTGGCGATACCCCTAGGTTAGTGAATGGCGCTCTGCATGGCTGGAAAGGGAATTTGCTGGGTGGCTGTTCATGAGTGTGGTCGCTTCATGGCTGTTGTGTTGCACTGCTGCGACAGCGCAACACAGCCATTCGCCCATGAGGCTGTGCCCGGCTCTTTGGGAGCCCGCTCGCAAGAGAGCAGCCACCTGGCAACCCCAAAACAATAAACCCGCCCAAACCATATTTTGTGTGTAAAAAGAAAATAAGACCATGTCTTATTTTGGTGGAAACACGATAAAAATAGCGTTAGTTCAGATGCAGAAAGAACCCTTCTGAGCTTTTAGAAAGCTTTTAACAAAATCTCATTAAAAACATAAAATTCATGAATAAAGATGGAGTCTCTTATGAACACTATTACATGTGTTAGGAAAATAGCTTCAATAATCTATTTGTGATTTGTGATGTTTAAATTTATTTACAAATACGGAGTTAGGGTTGAGCAGTGATAACATCAGGATAATAGAAAAGGAATTTCAAAGCACTCCAAAGAGGCATCTCTATGTACAGGTGAATGTGAACAGAATGTTAAGTATGGTTCAATTTAATAAGGTATGATAATACTGTAAAAGTGTGCTATGCCCTGAAGGTGAACAATGGATATCCAGGATAAGCAGAGGGAAGAATTTCTTTGCTTGATATATAATAAAAGTATGGAATTTTCTTTCAGAAACCGATGATGGTGGTCTTCAGCTCTCAAGTCTAATTTTGGAAAGGAATTAGACAAACTCATGGAGAATCTATTACTATGCTTGCATGACATATTTGCTTGTCATTTAATCATCTGAATTGATTAAATCAATTTTTTATATTTGCATTGGCCCATAAAACCGGATCTCTTTGTTCAACATACTAGGCTAAAATGTCCTTGGGTACCATTCATTATTCAATCCATTATATAAATGCAGCCCGTGGCCTCTGTTCATAACAGGTGTTTTGCTGCTGCAAGTATCAGTAGTGACATAATTTGTAAAATATCAGTTGCTCAGAAGCAATAGGGGAAAAAAATCTTATCCTCTAAGTCTTTCTTGTAGACTTAGTCTTCATTTTGATTGGTTATTATGGGAAGAATGCTGGTGGATTGGTAAATTTGCAGTCTAATATTACTCTTCTAGCCGTCTGTTTAAATTAATGTGGCTGATAATAACTCCTTTTGGATACTTAAACGGAAGACAGCTACCATATTGAATTGTTCCCTTCAACATGTAGGCTGAATTTTTATAACTCAATGATTCATAAATTAGTGAATTACACTTTAGCCCAAAGTATTGGAAGCTGAAGCAATTCCTATGTACTCTAAAGCAAAAAAATATTTCTGCAAAAACTTTAATGGCATGCAATTCACTAAAGACAGTTATTTTGATTTTATACTGTATATCCCAAGTGAATGTATTGAATAATGCACTGTAAATGTTCTGTATTGAAATCACAGTCTGTTTGTGTTGAAATATCTTATTAGCCTCCTGTTGAAAAAGATAGCTTTATTATGGCTATGGTTTTGGGCTTTTTCTTTCACAGTGACTCATCAGTACCAGGACTGGCTAATCAACAGCTGAAAAACAGTTAAGGAGATGTATGTGTAAACTTGGATGAATTAAACTGAAGTGATAATGCTTAGTTTCTAATTCTGTGATACTGTGAATGACAATAGAAGAGCCAACACATACCTCCAAGAGTGGAGATGTAATTACATTATGTGTAACAGATCACCACACCTCTACAAAAATGGATAAAACCAAGGATGAAAGCTGCCTAGAATGCATGTTGGTCAATAGAAAAAAGAAAAAAGAATGACATGACAGGCCACTCAACCAGAAGAAAAAATAGACGATTTTTTGCTAAACAGTTAACAAATGCATGTAGGCAACTTGCCAAGTATTTACCCTGACATCAACTGGGAGACAAACTCTGCATCAAATGGGAGATTGAACAGGTTCCTGCCCAACCTAGTTGATAACTTTGTCATCTAAAAGTTAGGGAGGGAACTAGAAGGTCAGCCATACTGGACCTAATTCTTACTAACATTAAATAAATTATAGAGGGAGTTAAATTGCAGGAATGTTGGGGGAGAGTGAACATGTCATTAAAATTCAACATAGTGCAGACACAAGCAAACCTAAAGGAATTGATTTCAATAAACTTAGAGGTTGGAAGGGATTTCATGGATAAAAAATTTAAAGGGGAAAACAAGAATCTTGGCAAACTGAAAAATATGATAAAAGCCCAGTCCAGCTCAATACCACTGAAAAAAAATCAAAGAAGAAACTATGGTTGCACAAAGAACTTTGATATATCGAACAATTCATCCACTTATGGGAGGAGATGGCAAGGAGGTGACAGGCAGCAGGGGTAAAGGAGAGCTGCTTAATTATTTCTTTGCATATGTCTTCACAGGGAAAAAAAATAGCCCAACCTACCAAAAACAGAACCTTAAAAGACAAACTAGGAATTCAGATTAAAATACTGGTACTCAAGAAAATGGTAAAAGAACACTTGTCTACGTAGATGAGTTCAAATCACTAGGAACTTATGGATTACATTCCAGAGTTCTAAAAGAGCTGGTAGACATGATCTTGGAACCATTGAACTACCGATATATCTTTCAAAGAACTTGAAGCACTGGAGAACTACCAGACGACTGGAAAAGTGGTCTTTCCATCTGCCAAAAAAAACGGGGGGAGGGGAACCCAGATCCAGGAAACTACAGACCAATCAGCCTGACATCAATACTAGGAAGATTCTGGAAAAGATAATCAAGCAACAGATCTGCAAACACCTAAAAGCAAGTCAAGTCGTAACCAGAAGCCAACGTGGGTTTGTCAAAAATAGATCATGCTGTGACTAAGTGATTAAATTAGTGCGTCAGCGAAATGCTGTGGACATAATATATTTGGATTTCAATAAGGCATTTGACAAAGTAGACTACAACCCACCTCTTGTTAAGCTAGAAAAATGTGGGATAGGCTGCATCACCACCAGATGAATTATAACTGGCTGACAAACTGCACTCAGCATGTAGTCCTTAATGAAACTATCTACATGGAGGGAAGTAACCAATGGGGTACCCCAAGGTTCTGTCTTAGGCCTAGTTCATAAACAATTTAGATGAGGGAATAAAAGAGGAATAATCATATTTGCAGACAATAACAAGCTGGCAGGAATAACCAACACCTCAAAAGATGGATCTCAACAGACATCAACACTGAGTCCTATCTAACAAAACGAAATTCAATATAGAGAAAAGGTTTTACTCTTAAGCAAAAAACGCAAATGTACCAGTAGAAATTAGATGAAACTTTGCTCAATAGCAGTAACTGTGTAAGGAATCTTGGAGTCCTAGTGGATAGTCACTTAAATATGAGCCCAGCAGTTTGTGGCAGCAGCCAAAAAAGAAACAAAACCAATGGAATCTGGGCTACTTTAATGGAGGGCTAGAATTAAGATCATGTGAAGTGTTAATACTGTTTTATAAGGCCTTGGTAAGACCACACTTAGTATACTGCATCCAGTTTTGGTCATGATATAAAAAAGATGTTGAGATTCCCGAAAGAGTGCAAAGAAGAGCAAAAAAGATGATTAGGGGGATGGAGATTAAAGGATATGAAGAGCAATGGCAGGAATTGAATATGTCTAGTTTAATGAAAAGGATAAGGGGTGACATGATAGTTAGAATATTTGAGGGGCCGCCACAAAGAAGGGGGGGGGTGTTGATGTATTACCCAAAGCAGCAGAAGGCAAGACAAGAAGCAATGTTTGGAAAGCAATCAAGGAGAAAAGCTAAGGAGACATTTCCTGACAGAACAATTAATCAGTGGAACAGCTTGCCTTCAGAAGTTGTGAGTGCTCCATCACTGGAGGCTTTTAAAAAGATACTGGACAGCCATTTGTCTGAAATGATATAGGTCTGCTTGAGGGGGAGGTGCTGGATTAGAAGACTTTCAAAGTCCCTTCCAACTTCTGTTATTCTGTTAAATTGGCCTGGATGGAAACAATTCTTAAAGCAAGGCCCAGCTAGTTATTAGCCTCCTTCAGTTGGGATACATGGAAGTTTACTAAAAAAAAAGAAAAGTCAAGTCTCTTTCAATTTGCATAACTGCAACATGGTTGGCAGGCAAACAAACAAACAATCTTGCGTTCTCACAGATACAACAGCTCTTTGCCCAAGAGCCCATACTGCAACACCCCGACCCAGAGCGACCATTCGTAGTCCAGATGGATGCTTTGTTGAGAACATACATACACATGTATGTTTAATCACTCAGAATAGAGCTGGAAGGGACCTTGGAGGTCTTCTGGTCCGACCCTCTGCTGAAACAGGAGATCCTATACCATTTCAGATAAGTAGCTGTCCAGTCTCTTAAAAACCTTCAGTGATGAAGCACCTACATCTTCTGAAGGCAAGCTGTTCCACTGCTAATTGTTCTCATTGTTAGAAAATTTCTCCTTAATTCCAGGTTGCTTCTCTCCTTGATTTGTTTCTATCCATTGTTTCTTTTTTTTACACGTATATTTTTTTATTTTTATTTTTTTTACTGTAAATGTGTTTTTTTATTTTCCATTTTCATTTTTGTACAGTCACATATATACTGTGCATAACCGGGGTCATATAACATTAAACAATAAACACAGCCATTCCTCTTGTCAACAAAACCCCCCAAAATAGAGACCCAATGTACCTCTTCGACCCTCCATACACCCTTTCTTTCTATCCATTGTTTCTTGTCTTGCCTTCTGGTGCTTAGGGAAAAAAAGTTAACCCCCCTCTTCTTTGTGGCAGCCCCTCAAATACTAGGATACTGCTATTATGTCACCCCTAGTTCCTTTATCTAGAGTAGTTTGCAACGTTCTTCATATGCTTTAGTCTCCAGTCTTTTAATCATTTTAGCTGTTCTTCTCTGCACTATTTCCAAAGTCTCATCTTTTTAAAAATAATGAAATGACTAAAATAGGATGCAGTATTCCAGGTGTGGTCTTACTAAGGTTTTATAAAGTGGTACTAATACTTCATGTGGTTTTGATTTTATGCCTCTCTTTTTACAACCAAGGATTGTTGCTACTTTTAGAGATTTTTTTTTTCAACCTTTCAATTTCTTGATATTCTGTCCAAGTACTAACTAGAACTAATCTTGCTTGGTGTTTTAAAGATCAGTCAAGATTTGTCTAAGTGCTGTACGGTGTTTACGGTATTGAGGCATGTTCAGTAGAATAAATGTATTTAGTCCTTTCTTGATATGTCATCTTGATGGTGGTTGATTTCTGTAAAACCAAACCCTTGCATGATTAGAGTGAAAAGAGAGCATGCTGGATTTTGGCATTTTGGTCTGAGCAGTGAACATTCTCTCTCCTAGTTTTTTTGTTTTTTTTAAATCCACATGGGTAAAACTAAGGGAAAATCTGAACTTTAAAATGCCACAATCTAAAGCAGATTTCTGCATCTTGGAGATACCTTGAATACCTTGTTAGTCACTTGCTGAGCAAGCTCTCTTCATTATCAGCTCTCTTTCTTCTCATGATGCTGTGTCTCTTCCAGACTGTCCAAAATGTAAGTCTATGCCAGTGGTGGAATTCATTTTTTTTACTACTGATTTTGTGGGCGTGGCTTGGCAGGGTAGGGTGTGGCTTGGTGGGCATGGCAAGGGAAGGTTACTGCAAAATCCCCATTCCCTCCCGATCAGCTGAACTTGGGAGGCAGAGAATAGGCGTGGGCGGAGCCAGTCAGAGGTGGTATTTACCGGTTCTTCGAACTACTCAAAATTTCTGCTACCGGTTCTCCAGAACTGGTCAGAACCTGCTGAATACCCACCTCTGGTCCACACCCTCTTTTCTAAGCAATAATGCAACATCAGCCATTAGGTTTGTCTCTTTGTGTTTTAAACTCTTGCAAATTCATTTAACAAAAGCTACACAGTTTTATTTTCACACATCAACAAAATTTCAGAAAGAGATAAAAGAAAGAAATCCCCCACCCCTTCCAAAAGCAATGCTATTTTAGAGCAATCCCCAACTAAAAAGAGAAAGAAACCAATTTATACAAGAAGTCTGAGCTATTTACATTAAAAGGCCTGAGAGGGAAAAAGTATTAACTTGTCTCCCATTCCACAGAGAAACGCCTTTTTTATTATAATCATACTCCATATTATTTTAAATAGTTTTAAGCTACCTTGGCTGTTAAACAGAATCAAAACAAGTGCTGACTGCTCAATTTGAATCACTTTTAAAAAAAGAAATCTACAATAGTGGCCAGAACTACAACTTGAACTTCTGCTGCACTTCTTCCATTTTATTTTCGACAAGAATTGTCTATGGCCCAGTGTCTCTCTTACAAGCCCCATGGAAATGGGTGGGATGCACTTGGTGCATTGCTTTCGGAGCCACTTCCTCCTCTCCCTCTAAAAATAATTGCAATTATCCCCCAAATGGATTTACATATTTTATTTTCAACAATTATATTAGTTTTCATAGGAACTCCCACTCGATTTGTTGTTCATATACTACAAAGACCTCTTTGTCACTAAGGAGTCTGTCTATTTACCAGCATAAAACATGAAAAAAACAGTGGGGCAAAATATTTATTATTATTAATATTAATATTATTAATATCATTTTTCTTTAAAACTGACAAACTCACAATTGCTAAGAAAAGCACAAACGAATTGGGGGGCAAGCAGTGAGCGAGGGCGTACATGTTTAAGAACAGCTAAGGAACATCCCTTCCCAAAGAAGAGATGAGCGTGCACAATTATTTGCCCATTCCTGCTTTACTGAAGATGCAAATCAGTGACAGATCCAGCTGAAACTGAGACGTCAACCCCTTCTTCTCCTCCACCTGACAGCCACATGCCTTTCCGTTTTGCTCTCCCACCCCCACCCTCAACCCCTCTAGTAATGTCCTTCTGGGAAAAGAAGCCAGCAACTGATTATAAAAATAAGGATAATCTGTAAAATTTGGCTCAGTGGTTCTGTCTTGTCACTTTGCTGAAATCCATCTTTGTTTAAAAAACCAAAAGGGGAGGAGGGATTTTCCCCCCCTGTTCCATATACTACAAGGGCTGAAGAATGGCTGCAAGTTTTTGAGATACCAAAAATCTCAGAAAAATATATAATATACATATATATTTATATATATATATATTTATATATCCGTATGTCATTATTTAAATTTCACATTCCTTTGAAAAGTGGGTCATTCAGTCAGTAGCTGCTGAAGAAGACTTTTCTGCTGGGCTTGTGGGGTCTGAGAGGCTGTGCTGCCTTTCTGTGTATCCACGGAGCCAGGCTGGTTCAGGTAAGGGTCTCCGCCCACCAAGTTGACTGTACACTGCACATCAGCAAACACCTGGACCTGCTGGACCTGCCAGGACACAAAAGAGAGTGTTAGCCAAGCATGGGAAAAGGCCCCCGGGCAGATGGACTGGGTACTACGGTGAAGTGGAAACTCACTAGAGAATCCTCTAGTCTGTAGTCACCACAGAGAAGGGCTCTTCTGTCTTCTTGCCCTACAAAAAGAAAACCGCTGCACTCATTTGGATCAGAGCTAGGTAAAAGTTCACATCTTCTTACATTCAGGACAAGATGGGCTACACCCTGGAGGTTCCAAGTTTGTTTGGGGGGGGGCGGGGAAGAGGAGGACAACGTGGGGTAGCTTTTTCTTCAAGACCGAGTTTGGTCTAGTGTAGTGGCTACCAACCTTTCTTGGCCATGCCCCACCTAAGCATCTCTAAAATCATGATGCCCTGCAACATCTAATTCTTACTTTACTCAAAAAGTGAACTCTACTCACACAGAGGAAGCCTAAAAAGTAAACTTGTTAAACTTGTTTAACGTTAACTTGTTTTAAACCAAGTTCAAATTGCTCCAATTAAAAATCAAATCGCCCCCCCTGTGGGGCGTGGGTTAGGGTTAGGGTTTCACATTGGGAACCACTGGTCTAGTGCTTAAGGCATCAGGCTAGAAATCGGGAGACTGAATTCTAGTCCTTCCTTCGGCATGAAAGCCAGCTGGGTGACCTTGGGCCAGACACTTTCTCTTACCTACATGGTGGTTGTGGGGAAAATAAGGAGGAGGAAGGAGTATCAGATATGTTCGCCACTTTTGAGTTATTTATAAAAATAGAGAAGGCAGGATAAAATATTGAAAAAATAGTCAAAGCTGCAGAATGAGGATGAATGCATGCATGCAGAACCCAGGAACTAGCAACCAATATTATGAATCCTGAATAGTATGGGAAAATAGTGCCAAAAAGTAGTAGCCGGTTATAGAGCAGAGTGTATGACATTAAAAGAAATGGACTCAGAATGCTGTAACATTTAAAAATAAAATTTAATTGTTATTTAAATCTGTTTTTCAGTAAGCTCTTACTTCAGATGTGTAAATTATGCATGCCCTGGAAACTGTATGCATGACTATAAACATATTCTTAGCATGCATTTATCACAGAGTACAAAATGTTTCAATTAAAGTACCTTAATAAATTTTAGAACAGACCTGAACAGTAGGCCAATATATTTACATTCAGACTAATCTACCTAATAGGCTTATACCTGGAACTTAGTTCAGAATACAAGAATATTTATTTATCACTAAGCTTGCTTCTGTACACAAACTTATGCAAATTTGTTTTAGCAGGCTATTTATCAACTTCCCTGTGAAAAAGCCTACAAATACTGGCTGTCTCCAAAGTAAATTTAATTTTTAAATAGATAAGCTTTCTACTGAATTTTTATTACAAACCACTTCACAAAGTTAAATAGGAAGCAGTCTACATACATTTTGGGTAAATTAGTGTTTACATTGCCTCACTGTATATATGTCATTTCTGTTCACATTTCAGTGTGAACATCCACATTGTTAAAATTCTGTTTTCACCGCAAAAAAAACCCATTAAAGGCTAAAAACTGACACCTATTTTACAAATTAGCATTTCCAGCTGGAGCTAAGCTCAGAGCATCTGCTTGATCCCATCAAATTGCGACTGGCCAAGAAGGGTAGCCTGCAATGAACCCTCCCAAGATGTTAGTGATTAGATGTTAGAGGCAGGTTTTCTGGGCTGATTCCACTCCAATATGGAATGGCCTAAAATCCGTTTTGGATTTTATGATGTTATGATTTGTGGGATTATTGTGTTTTACTGTTTGCACAGTACAGTATCCTCTTCCTCTCAAGAGCCTTGAGAGCCTCTCAACGTTTAATACAAAATCACCCCGACTGGTGTTTTCTCTATATAATGAATTATAATTCCCATCACAGTATGCCAATTTGATAGAACACCAAGTTAGGAATGATTTTATTTTATATAGTACTCATAAAAGAGCAAGCAGTGGATGGAAGCTCATTGAGGGAGATCCAACCTGGAAGGAACTTCCTGACAGCGAGAATGATGAATTAATGGAACAATTTGCTCTTGGAATGGTGGGCATTCAATTGCTGGAGGTTTTCAACAAAAGATTGGACAACCATTTGTCTGGGATTGTATAAGATCTGCTGCCTTGAGCAGGAGGTTGGATTAGAAGACCTCCAATGTCCCCTACGGCCCCATGATTCTACAATTTGAAGTACTTCTTGGTTCATGGGTGCACCTGATTATTATGTCCCTGCATAAGGTGGAGTATTGCTAGTATGACTTCGCTGATTTGATCATAAATCTCACAGTTCCATATATCTATGTAAGTATTATTCCTCATAGGTTGAAACTCTGGCAAAGAGTTGTCTGGCAAAGCTAATCAAACAAACAAAAAACCTTTGGGATCACCATTATTATTATAGTAGCTGCAGTTACTGTATCACATGGCATTACACTTTGACACCCTACCCATTTGCTACAGATGGGTTTAGCATAAAGAATAAGCAGGTAATATAAACATCAATATTCAAGTTTACCATTTTTCATCCCTTATTGAAATAGAGAACAGTTTCAGTCCCTGAAGTAGTTTTTCTAATTTGAAAGTGGTTCTTCACTTTCCTTAAGCTTTAGTGAACAATCTCCATGTGTTTGGAACAGGGATATGTTAAGGTAATGGCTAGAGTCCTACAATATGCTATATACAAAAATCAAATTCATTTCATTATGTTACAATTGGTGTGTGAAACCACACATTGATTATAAAATAGCATGCTTCTATGCATTGGGAAAATGAGACAATGTCATTTGCTGTGCAATCTGTGCACATCTCTGCTATTCCAGGTAAAATGAAGAAACGTATCTTTAAATATTGAGCCCTTGAAAGGACTTCAAATTGCATATAATAGAACTAGTATCTTAATGGATGCTTCAGACAGTCACACTGAAGGACTAATTAACTCAGCAGATTGTGCTGAATCTCGCTAGGTAATAAAGGTATCTAATAACCATTGCTTACACCAGCTTTTTCCAACCTGGTGCTGTATCTTCTAATTAGAATAGGGAGCTCTCAAGCTGAGAAAGGCTATCTTACATTGTTTTTAAGCCACAAAAGAACTCTCAAAAACCCTTCCATGAAAAAAAATCCCACTCATAAGAAATGGCAGTTGGTCAAATCAGTTCCACGAAAAATAGGTTTAAAATATTTGGATTATTAATTCATTTCAAATATGAAGGCAAGTCATGATAGCAGTGTTCCAATATCTCAGGGGCTGCCACAAAGAAGAGGGAGTCAAGCTATTCTCCAAAGCAAGTAGTGGTAGGACAAGAAGCAATGTGTGGAAACAAATCAAGGAGAGAAGCAACTTAGAACTAAGAAGAAATTTCCTGACATTTAGAACAATTAATCAGTGGAACAACTTCCTCCAGAAGTTATGAATGCTCCAATACTGGAAGTTTTAAAGAAGATGTTGGATAACCATTTGTCTGAAGTGGTGTAGGGTTTCCTGCCTAGACTAGAAGATCTCCAAGGTCCCTTCCAACTCTGTTATTCTATATTCTATAAAAATTGGATTTAACATAGTCAATTTAAATTAGAATATGACTTCTAATAAATTAGCATTCAAAGCTCTGATAATTTTCATTCCATTTTATATCTGACATTTTGGCTCTTTTTTTTAAATGAAGCAGCAGTTAGATTTTTTAGGTTCATATCAGTTTGGTTGTTGTAAAACAAACTGGTTTCTCTGTTCTAATGCTGGAAGAAAGCAGAGGAAGAAAGTGCTTGGGGACATAAAATGAAGTTCTTGTTTTCCTTTTCATCAAATGTAGGTGATGTCATGGAAGTGCTGAAATGTTAATTTGGGATTCATAATAGACTAAATGAAGGTTAATAAACAGAAATTCAAATCTTGGCAAAATTGAACTTACTGTTGGTCAACAGATTGACCTTGTAAATTGGGATGTGTTTCCCTCCTGCATTAAGGAACAATTTACAACCTGAAGATGCTACCTGTTGTTCTGATTATGATTGCTGTGATTTTTTCAATATATTTCTCATAGATATGCTCTCCTTGGATAGGCTGACTTAAGTGTTAATTGTATTTTGGGTTCAGGATGAAAGTTTAAAAACTCAAATGTTAAGAATAAAGGAAAATTTCAACTGGCATTGTTCTTCTAGCTCTTCAGTTTTCTTCATTTATTGCTTTTGCTATTACTGATAAGAACAATTGATTCTAGTGACCTTATAGGAACTGGTGGTCTGCCTGACTCACGAGTACAGATTCAGTTTTAGCTTTTGTTACTTATAGGTTTTCTGATATCCCACGTTCTACTAGGAACAATTCTTGTGACCTGATACATACATAAGCCAAATTTACAGCGCACAGATCCTTGAGATTTAGAAAGGGCATGTCTGATTTCACAAAACAGGAAAGAGAAATTCACTGATTACAGAAAATAGCCATAGCACTTGGACTTTATAGTGCTTTACAGTACTCTCTAAGCGATTTAAAGAGTCAGCATATTGCTCCCAACAATCTGGGCTTTCATTTTACCAACCTCAGAAGGATGGAAGGCTGAGTCAATCTTGAGCTAGTCAGGATTGAACTCCTGGTAGTGGAATGCAGAGGTAGCTGGCAATACTGTATTCTAACCACTGCACCACCATGGCTCATTAAAAAAAATATTATAAATAAAATCTGTATGCCCCTTTTTGTACATAGAGCAGCTCAACATTACGTGAAAATAAACAAACTGTGTGTCAGTGTGTCCCAATGCCAATCCCAGGGTGTGTAAAGGATGCCCACTTTCAATCAATGCAGTTCCAAGCCAGGCAGCCTTTGGGAAGTTTTTCTGGAACTGAATTGGCTCTGTTGCAGAATCCTCCTGCCTCTCTGAGAATATTCTCAGAGGCAGTGCAAGGAAACCATTTTAAATTTTCCCAACAGAGTTCTGCCTTAGGAATATTTTACTGACCTGTGCTCCATCTGCTTCTGTTTTCAAAAGATCGGAGGAAAGTTGGTTGCAATAAAGGCCGGTGGGTCTGAGAGCTGGGTCGTTTACCTGAAAGCAATATCAACAAGACAAGAAGTCATCAGCACAAGATGAGAAATTAGAAAATGGTTGAATAGTCTTGGCACAGGAAAAGGGAGATCAATGAAAAGTCAAAATGAAAGGGAGCTGCAGGCATCATCTCAGATGACCAATTCATGGTAAACATCTGTCTTCCCTGGCTTGAGGAAAAGCTTTGCATTTGGTATCTGGACAGAAAAGGCAAGTTAGGGCAGTTCTTGATAACTGAACAAAAACAGTATTCCTTGATTGGGCTTGTTCTGAATGGTTCCTATTTTAAATACAATCAGCATCTTAGCTCTGAACTTACTCACATATTTATTATCATTATTTTATGCCCCATTAAACTGGCCAACTCTAAGCAGCTTAGAAAAACTGTCAAAATGCAGCAATGGAGGTTTTTAGAATAATAGAATCAGAGGGCTGGAGATGATCCTTAAATGTCTTCTAGTCCAACTCCCTGACCAAGGCAGAAGTTCTTTATCTTCAAAAGCATTTTGGCTCATTTATATATTTTTTTAAATTAAATTTATATGCCATCCATGTCACTCTTGAAGTAATTCTGGGCACTTAAACAACTCAATGGGGGTTAAACATTAAGCTTTCTCCCTTGCTGTTTATAGGCCTGTGCTGAGTGTGGAAGAGAAGCACACACTGAGTAAATCTGCTGGGCAGATTCTACATTTGCTTTACAAACCTGACAAAAACCTAATTTTTTGAATTCCTAATGCATAAACTAAAAATGTTATTACCCTCAGCTTAGATTTGAGATATGCTACGTGGCGAAAGCTGCAAAACCTTAGAACATGTAACAGTCATGTCATATATCTTAAAATCTTCATTCTTCAGCAGAACGGGATCTGCTATCTTGAACATCTAGCAACTTTATAGTAAGGAGTAGGAGAATGTTGGTTTTGTTTTTAATATGTTGTCTTTGTCTCGTTTTCCCCCTTTCCCTTGTCTTTTGTGAGCCGCCCGGAGTCCTCCGGGAGTGGGCGGCATACAAGACAAACAAACAAACAAACAAACAAACAAATAAATAAATAAATAAATATCAAGGGTCAGATTTCCAAGGCTAAAAACCAGAATGTGCCAAAATGGGACATCTTGTCACCCCAACAGAGAAGAGTGTTTAGCCTTTCTTCTGGCTTTCTACTTATTTCAAGTCTCCCAGAAGTTTTCTCCCTGTTGGTGGTGGAGGAAAAATGGCTCTTCCTATAAATATATAAATGTCAAATAACAGAATTGGAAAGGACTTTGGAAGTGCTCTAGTCCAACCCCCTGTTCAAGCAAGAGACCTTATACCATTTCAGACAAGTGGCTGTCCAGATATTTCTTAAAAGCATCCAGTGATGGAATAACCACAACTTCTGAAGGCAAGCTATTCCACTATTTAATTGTTCTCACTGTTAGGAAGTTTCTCCTCAGTTCTTAGTCATTTCTTTCTTGATTCGTTTCCATCCATTGCCTTTTGTCTTGTCTTCTGGTGCTTTGGAAAATAGGATGACCCCCTGTTCTTTGTGGCAGCCCCCCCCCAAATACTGGAACACTGCTATCTTGTCATCACTAGTCCTTCTTTTCACTAGATTAGACAAACCCAATTCCTGCAATCGTTCTTCATATGTTTTGGCCTCCAGCTTCCTAATCATCTTTGTTGCTCTTTTCTGCACTCTTTCCAGAGTTTCTACATCTTTTTAATAATATGGTGATAAAAACTGGATGCAGTATTCAAAGTGGGTTATCTTATTAAGGATTAATATTTTGAGACTTTGGCAAAGTCCACAGGAGAGGAAGGGAGACACATCTGGATACACTGACCTGCTCAGAGCATAGCTGGTTCATGCCAGACATCTGCAATGAGTTCATTGGCATTTGCCCAGCCATTGGGTTCATATTCTGGGCACTGGCATTTCCTCCGGCCATGGAGACTGTGATGCTCATGTTGTTGTACATTCCCTGCTGAGCTGAGGGGGGCTGAGTCTGTCCAGCCTGGCCATATACACTGCATTTGAAAGAATGAGGCACAGGAATTACATACTGGGATGGGCTTCATTCGAAACCACTTCAATTTCAGAATCATGTTAAGTTGTACAGCAGACAAATTCCACTCCCATATTATTCTCATTCTCTTTGTACGAGTTCAAAAAAGCAAAACTAGTTGGTCCAACCAAAATAGACTTGCTACAATCTATCTGAAATGATAAATTGTTTTCCTACCTTGAATTAATAATAATAATTTAAAAAGAAGAAAGGGGGGGGGGAAGGAGAAAATAAAATCATTTGTGAATTACGTAACGCCATTTAGAAATGTTAATAACAGTAATCTGACTGGCCCAGCCTAAAAATATTTGGAGGAATGGCAGGAAACCAATAATAAAATGGATCGAAGTATAGTTGATTACAGGTTTCAAGGAATGTCAACCGTGTGCTCTGAGGAATGGAGCATGAATCATCAATTTCATCATCCTCATTGCAAAATCTAAGTTGTCTAACTATTGACCAGGTTGGGGTGTATGGCAAAAATATATATCAAAAAGCTTTGCTAACAGTTGGTATTTAGAGGTTAAACTAGGGAGCATCCGTATTTGAGAATCGTGCTTACTTGTTGGTCCCCATAGTTCCTTGCTGCCAGGTCTTCATATCCGGTGACTGATACCCAGGTGTGGGTGGGGCAGACTGCAGCATGGGGCTCTGAGACGGAGGGATCTGAGGGGACATCAAAGGACTACTAGGACTGAGTGATGGGGCAAAAGCAGCTTCACCTTGCTGACCCATTCCTGAAATGAAAACAACAAAAGGTAACTGGATTAATTCACAGGGTGATGGCAACCACAATATTTTATGCTGTAAACGATTTATTTCAATCAGTATTGGATTAAAATTAAAGCTTGATACACAATCAGCTACCCATTAACAAGAGGATGAGAGAGATGCAGGCATTCTGGAGTGGGGTGGAGACGGTGAAGAGATTCATTTAAATCGCAAGTATCCAACTTTTCAGATAAAGAGCTCTATTTTGGCTTTTTGGAGATATGTCAGTTTTAATTAAATGCAATTAATTAACTGTACTTTTATGTAAGACAAATTAAATACTTCATAAGATTTTATATTTCTCCTTCATGTCCCATTTAAGGTGATAATATGCTGCATGTTTTGGAATACGTTGCAGTTTTTGGAGTGAGAAAGGGAACCACAAGCAAAGAATTTTGGAATCTACAGGAGCTGTGGTGTTGCAGTGGTTAGAATGCAGTATTGCAGGTTAATTCTGCCCACAGTCAGAAGTTTGATCCTGACTGGCTCAAGGTTGACTCAGCCTTTCATCCTTCCAAGGTCAGGAAAATGAGGACCCAGATTGTTGGAGGTAAACTGCTTAGAGAGGGCTGTAAAGCACTGTGAAGCAGTAGACAAGTCTAAGTACTATTACTACATGTACCTTCAAATGCCTTTCTTTTAAGTCATTTTCCGATCCAGGGGCGTCAAACTTACAGCCTGCAGGCTGGATGAGTCATGTGCTGGCCACGCCCAGCCCGTTTAGCGACGGGGGAAAGTGATACATCACATGACGATGCCGCGGGTTTGACACCCCTGTTCTAAACAAACTCTTTTATGTGTAGCCAGAAACCTCTGAACATGTTAGAGTCCTCACGTTCTGAAGTTGTGTCCATTGACTGACCTTCTCCCCCATTTAGTAAGTCCCAATGGAGCAAAATTCCCTTAAAAGACTGAGACACACCTGATCCGGAATACTGGAATATGTTCTGTTGCATCTGTGGGCTCATATTGGAGCCAAATTGTCCTCCGACACTTCCCATCATCCCCCGGTTCACCAGGTTGGTACGATTGGCCAATGCCACTTCGGGGTTTTGCGCCATCTGCGAGAAAGGGCTGGTGGAGGTAGGGGGGTTTCCAGGATTCGTACCATAGTTGGGGGGGAAAGGGAATTGCTGTGGGGGACCCTGGGGTAGGCGCCCAGCCGCCAGCTGCACCGGAACCCCGGCTGAGGGGGGAAGATTGTTCCCAAAGCTTTGCTGATGTCTCATCAGCATGGCTCTCTGCTGCATGAGCTGCCTCTGTCGATGCTGCTGGCTGTAAAGTTCACGGTGACGCTGAGCCAACATCTGTGCATTCAGAGGGGGCTGAGAAGGAGGAAGAAAACACAACAGTGATGATGGTATTCAGATGAAAAGCCAGACAACCTCCTCAAAAGGTTGGACTATTAAGTGTTTTTGCTAAGGAACTTTCACAAAGTTCTCCCTATTCACATTCCTCAATACCTTGTTTTCCACTGTTTCTCACATCTCTTTAAGCAAAAGTGCAGAGAAAGGGGAACCAACTGCAATGATATAGTACACATTACCTTGTACGTACAAGCAAAAAATAAAAAACATTAATATGAATATGTGCTTGCTTTAGGAACTATGCCTGCGTAGAATAATCAAAACAACTCAAGCAAGTGAGTAAAACAACAGAAGTATACATATTCCTCCATGGCTATTTTTGTTATTCACTTATTCATTTGTCCACTGTTTAAAACCACTTAATAACTGCATTTTGCCATAACACCATAGCAATGGACCTTAAACACCATGGTTTAATTGGAGGTTCAAGATATAGAGATAATGCTCTGCTCCACGGACACTTATGAAAAGCTACTTTATTATGGAATGCTCTACCTGACTCTGTTGTTACAGCCTCAAACCATCACAGCTTCAATCTCAAACTGTCTACCGTGGACCTCATCCCATTCCTCAAAGATCCATAAAGGGGGCGTACATTAGCACACCAGCATGCCTACCATCCCTGTCCTACTCTTTGCATTTATCTGTATTTACTTCCTTTGTTCATGTTCATGTTCATCCCTTGTTATCTTGTACATGCTTGACAAACACAAAAACAAATAAATGAAATAAATAAATAAATTATACCATTAGGCTCATTCTAAGTTTGGGATCTTATCATTTAACTATGTATCCATGGAGATTTAGTATATTATAGATTTCATCAACTCTTTATGGGGATTGGAATATAAAAAAATCAATAGCATCTGGAAACAGCAAGAATGGGAGACCCAAGTCATTAATCAACTCGTCTCATTACTGAAGGAGAAGGAATTTAGCTCCTCCGGTAAAGACAAAAGAATATGAACAATCTGTTGGCTTGTCCTGACCCCAGGAAGGATCTCTCTTTTTCCAGCTATATAATTTGAAGAATTGCAAGAAAATATTCCAGCTTTCTGATTTTTAGTGCAGTTGTTAGCTTGGGGGAAAAAAAGAGGGATTGGAGAACCATCAGCTGTTCCTACTTCTGCTTGTCTAGAAGAACACCTGCTATTGGTCTTTGTCATTATGCTCACTCATTCTTTTATAAACCAATAGTTCATTGCTCTCAAGCTGGTCTCTCCTAAACAGCCTGTTTTGAAAATCTCTCCAAGTTTCTGATCTACCCTGGTGCTCTCCATCTATGTCCACAACAGCTATACTGACTGAGTCAAGGGGATAACTCAACACAAGGGGGTAGGAGGGACTATCAAGTTGCAGACGTTTGTCCTAAACTTTGCTAATCAGGATACTGAGCTAGGATTGTGCTTTTCAGGAACAGCCATACAGAAGTTCCTCTGAAATTAGAATGATGGTAACAATCCCCCCACCACCTTTTTTTTTACAAATAAATAATACAACTACATTTGGACTAACATGTATTATTCTGGTCACTATATTTCAAAAAGAATATCAGAGTTCGCTTAATTGGTTTGTGACTCTCCGAGATTCCTTGCCAGGTTTTGCAGATATTGGCTGGCAGCTCTCCAAGCCTGATAAGGACTGTGAATTGTAAATCCTCCCTTGAAAGGCTTTGCTGGATGTGAATGAGCAGAATTCACAGTAAATTAATAAAAGGGGTTTTTGTCAGGATAAGGACTTTGCTTCATGCTCTTGGGAAGCCTAGGTCAGAAAAAAATCTGTAAAACTTCTTTATGAGGTACTGGGCCTCTTAGGTAGCAATAGAAGTAATTTAAATCAAGGGTCCCCAACCCCCAGTTGCAGACTGGCACTGGTCCATGACTTGTTAGGAACTGGGTCACATGGAGGTGAGCAGCAGGCGAGCAAAACTGCATGCACATCTGAGCAAATCTGTGCATGCACGCTCCCCACCCTTCCAGTCTGTGGAAAAATTGTATTCCCCGAAACCAGTCCCTGGCACCAAAAACCTTAAATGATCACCACTGATTTAAATGATATAATGATGATGTAGAAAGTAGAAGGTTCCCCCCCGCCCCTGTTATAATTCTAGATCATTCAATATAGCTGAATCACTGGAGATTCACAAGAGGCAAAATGAAATGCTTCCTTACAGAGTGCATAGATAGAATAGAACAGTATCATTTTCTTCCATACAATAATAAATGTTTTATATATATATGAGCTTGTATAAGAGGCTCCCGGCATTTACCTGAGGTGTCATCTGCTGCTGCATGCCTGCCCTTATGCCGATACCACCCTGAGGATTCCCTGCAAACTGGTTTAGAATAGCCTGCCGATTTTGGTGTATCATCTAGAGACAAAGAAACAAAGAAGATTTGGTCTCTCTGCAAACTGCATTGCATACCTGACCCTTTTCTTTAGTCAACAAAACCTGCAACATAAATCAAGGTCAGCTGACTGTTTGCATAGGTCAAGATTGGGGGACCTATAGCTTTTTGGCTATTACTGATCCAAAGCACCCAGCATCTCATTCTATTGTCCGCACTAACTAAGATATCTGGGAGTTGTAGGGCAGCAATTTCTAATAGCCATAAAGTTTATTTTCTGATTTTCAGAGCATCTATAGCTGTGAGAAGAAAGACTGCAGACAGAAGAAGTAAGAGGTATATATTCTGGTAGATATTCCACTTTGGTATCTAAAGATACCAGGTCTTTAGAAAGGGTAATTTATGGAAAGGAAAAAAAAGTCACTTAGAGGAGGAGGAGGGTAAAATATGAATGCATTTAAAACTGCTGTCAAAAAGATTGGAAGCCGCTTTTTTATAATAGTTTCTTTTTCTGTTTTCTTTTGTGCTTATTCACCATTCTTCCATATTTTATTTCTTTCCTAATATTTGTACTATTTTGTCTTGTTAAAAATTTATTCAATGAAAATTACATTAAAAAAAATAGAGATATCAGATTTAAAGATGCCAGAGATAGGAATAAATGCTAGAAAAGTTGGTTAGTTGCTTATATGCTAAAAGAAAGGCCAGGTGTAAGATGAAATCAAAACTCCAAGGCCAGAGAGTTCCTCAAAGTATAGATTTATTAGGCATGTCATATTGGCACAGCTGGTGAAAACACGATTCTGAAGCTCCCCAGGTTTTCCCCCACCCAATTCAAAATCCAAAGTTCTTCCCTCCCCCCCCCCGTACACACACACATCACATGCCCCAATCAGATCACAGTCCCAGACCCCAATGACTCCCATTCACACCCCACCAGGTGCTGGTGAGAGTGTGCTTGGCTCCCAAGAGAAAAATGTTATTTTGGCTACATATTTCCCCAGCTATCTCTATTCTCCACTTCCTTTCCCACAGCTCTATTCAGCCTCGCTGTGGCAATAGAATAGAATAAGAGAGTTGGAAGGGACCTTGGAGGTCTTCTAGTCCAACTCCCTGCTTAGGCAGGAAACCCTACGCCATTTCAGACAAATGGCTATCCAACATCTTCTTAAAAACTTCCAGGGTTGGAGCATTCACAACTTCTGGAGGCAAGTTGTTCCACTGATTAATTGTTCTAACTGTCAGAAAATTTATCCTCAGTTCTAAGTTGCTTCTTTCCTTGATTAGTTTCCACCCATTGCTTCTTGTCCTAGCCTCAGGTGCTTGGAAAATAGTTTGACTCCCTCTTCTTTGTGGCAGACCCTGAGATATTAGAACACTGCTATCATGTCTCCCCTAGTCCTTCTTTTCATTAAACTAGTCATACTCAGTTCCTACAACCATTCTTCATATGTTTTAGCCTCCAGTCCCCTAATCATCTTTGTTGCTCTTCTTTGCACTCTTTCTAGAGTCTCCACATCTTTTCTACATCGTGGTGACCAAAACTGAATGCAGGATTCCAAGTGTGGTCTTACCAAGGCATTATAAAGTGGTATTAACACTTCATGTGATCTTGATTCTATCCCTCTGTTTATGCAACCTAGAACTGTGTTGGTTTTTTTGGCAGCTGCTGCACACTGCTGGCTCATATTTAAATGGTTGTCCACTAGGACTCCAAGATCCCTTTCACAGTTACTACTATTGAGCAAGGTACCACCTATACTGTACATGTGCATTTCGTTTTTTGTTGCCTAAATGTAGAACCTTACTCTTTTCACCATTGAATTTCATTTTGTTAGATAGTGCCCAATGTTCAAGTTTGTCAAGATCCTTCTGTATCTTAAGCCTGTCTTCTGGAGTGTTGGCTATTTCTGCCTGCTTGGTGTCATCTGCAAATTTGGTGAGTTCCCCATTTATACCCTTCAGGGCAACCCTGAAGATGTTTCAAGGTGGCTCCAAGCTTGACACCAGGATTGAAAGGAAAATTGTTCCCACATTTTTTTAGGTCTATGCCAGGACAAGTAAGAGGTTGCGCAGTGGTTAAATGCAGCGCTGCAGGCTACTGCTAGATCAGCAGTTCAGCGGTTCAAATCTCACCGGCTCAGGGTTGACTCAGCCTTCCATCCTTCCGAGGTGGGTTAAATGAGGACCCAGATTGTTGGGGGCAATATGCTGATTCTCTGTAAACCGCTTAGAGAGGGCTGAAAGCCCTATGAAGCGGTATATAAGTCTACTGCTATTGCTATATTGTAAGTAAGAAACTTGCCTGAATAGCTGCTCAAGCATTTCCTGAACAGCCACAACCTTATTACTAAATCAATGGAAAAGGAGAGGAAGGGCTATCAAGAGATTGGCAATTACTTCAGCTTGGCCAGCACATAATGAGCAATGACCAGACAAGCCGAGACTGGACTCACCTGCTGTTGCCCTTGTAGACGTTGTTGTAACTGCAGCCGCAACTGATTTGGAGCTGTTGGAGGCCTATTGAGTGCCTGTCGTGGCTGCATCCCCACAGCAGGGAAAGCCCCACGAGGTGAAGGGACTTGGACAGATATAGGTCCAAAGGACTGTTTCTGCCTCACGATGCCTGGGAAAGGCCCAGGAAGGTTGGCAGTGGGGGAAGCCGAGGGATAAGGCTGAGGGTACATGCCGGGTTTCTGATCCATCATAAGAGTTTGTGGTGGTGTTCCTTGTTGTGGCTGGAACCTCTCCGTCAGTGCTTCTAGGCCACCCCCCTGTTTAAGAAATGAGATGAAATTTTTGAGTTTCAGTAGAATTCCAAATACATTGCTTGGACATTAGCTTTCTATTAAAGCAAATGCAACAATATAACATAGTAAATTTTATATGTATATAAATATAATACATATGTAATTAAATATAAATATTTAATTTAAAAGGCTGTCTAACTCCAAAATTACTCTGGGCAGCTTACATAGTTAAAAAGAGAAGAGAAAATAATCCAAAAAGAAAAAAAAACATAATGCACGGAGTTTTTTTTTTTTTAAATCAGCCTAATAATTAAACAATTATTTTAGATATGTGGAATAGTTTATAGCCCTTCTTCACCACCACAAACAAAACACGGAAAGAATACAAATCTCTTTCAGCAGAGCCAAAACACCCTACAGGTTGCTCCATGTTTAGGGGACACTGATGTTACATGTTTTTAAAAATACAATTTCTTACATTTTATCCAGTATCAAATTCATTGGAAAAGACCCTGATTTTGGAAAAGATTGAAGGCAAAAGGAGAAGGGGATGGCAGAGGATGAGATGGTTAGATAGTGTCATCAACACAATAAACATGAGTTTGCCAAACTATGGAAGACAGTGGAGGTCAGGGGAACCTGATGTTCTAAGGTCCATGGGGTCACAAAGAGTTGGATATGCCAGGTGTGGGATCCTATTGGTTTAACAACCGGGTCACTGAGCGCACACAGTTTATAGAGAAATCACCTTCCACATTACTGCTGTGGAGGAAACAGTTGAGGCACAGCAATCCGTTGCCATGCCTATCAGCTGGACTTCAGAAAAGGGAATATAGGTGAGTATAGAGCAGGAGCAGGTGGGTGGAGGCCCCCAGCTGAAAGTTGGAGTGAACTGGTTTGCTCCCAGCTGATAGTCGGAGCTACCGGTTCACCCGAACCGGTCCAAACCAGTAAAATCCCACCCCTGGATGTGACTTAGCAACTGAATACCAACAAGAACAAAGCAGGTAGAATGACTAATAGGTAAGTTAGGAAGCTGTGAGTCTGGCTTTCCTATGTCTTTATTCAGTCTTGTATTAATTTATTTTGTTGGCTGTGAACTCAACTTCCCCAACACAGACTTATTCATAATCATGGCCAATTGGATAGGGTTTGGGATCATGTCTGACAGAAGTTATAATTTCTATTGTGATAGATTTCTTAAAAGCCAAATCAGTTGGAAGTTGGGATGTAATGAAATAAACTTTCATGCCTTATTCTTCATGGAAGGGCATAATTCAAGGGAAAAAAGTCATACTGAACTTATCATTCTTCATAAATATATTCAAGTCCTATACGGTCTATGTCAATATACTTTAGCTAGTTGAAAATATCACAATGTCGGGGAGAATATTTATTTTGCTTTCTACACTGTATTAATTTGATGTAAATTTGTGTTAATTGTTTTAATAATTTAATGCCTTTAATTTGTTTGTTACTCTGGACAACATCAGGTTTTTTAAGCGGTTAACTGTAAGCAGTGGTGGGATTCAAATAATTTAACAACCGATTCTCTGCCTAATGCCCAGCTGGGTAGGCGTGGCTCAGTGGTCATATGACCATGTGGACAGGGCCAACTCAACATCACTCAGGTTGAAGGGCGCTTTGCCTTAGCTGTTACAATGTAATAAGGGTTAACCGGAGAGGCAGTTTCTGTAAGCAGGGCAATAAAGATTAGGCTAGAAACAACACCAGGATGTTTCCTTCCTGCCTTCCTTACAGGATTAGCCCTGTAAAGTGGGAAAAAAACAAAATAAGATTTCTTCCAACAACCGTTTCTCTGAATTGCTTAGAAAGTTAACAATTGGTTCTCCTGAATCGTTGCAAATTGGCTGAATACCACCACTGACTATAAGTATATAAAATAAATAATAAGTAAGAAAGGATAGGCTAAAAAAAATCTTAAAGGAGCTTTTGGTAGGCAATGCTTTTCAGCATGATATATTGCAGAGGTATTTATTTTTTTGGTGTGTGCTCATATTTATCATTGCACTCTTTCTAGCATAATTCTCCATTCCTGCCCTTCAAAAACTCCCAATTTTGGAAAACCCTCTTATCTGTTACATAAGATCAGACCTTAAAATATAGAAGTAGATTGAGCTGCTCATTACCTGGACCAGTTTGTCAATGCCAAGAGCTCGATCCAATTCTGCCAACTCATTTTCATCTTTGCCACTCAGGAAGGACACCAGTTGTTCCAAAAGTGCTTTCTCATCATTTCTTCCTTCTGGGGTGGTGGGAGGGCATAAGAGCTCATCCAGCTGAGAAGTGATGCACTGGCTGTAGGAATGTCAATATAAAAGATGAAAGCTCTCAAATCCCTTTGGATATTTGACTTATGACATGAGAAACACTGCATGTACATATGGGTCTTTTGCCAAAACCCATTTGCCTCTGTGGTCTACAGTACTGTATGATATAAAATTAGTGTGTGATTTCCAAAAAGCTTGAAAGTGACAATTACCTAATCAGGCATTCTATTGCCACCAATGGTCAGGTTTAGCAAGTTCCCACACCAAATGTAAGGGTGCCTTTAGAGTGCCCCCCTCCTATCCCCAAAAGACATATACAAAGATGTTTCAATATTGGCATGGTTTTCTGCACTGGAATACCCCATTCTAATACATATTTTATTAGTGTATTCTGTATTCATTGTCATAAATGTGACCTTCTGATATTCCTCTTCTGTATGTAGGGCTGATTCAGTAAAGGCTTATTATACAGTTGTATAATTGGATTTTACTTGTAAGTTAATATTGTAGCCTTGTTTGGATGGTGATGAGCCTGGTTTTAAAATTGAAGGAAGAAGTATCCATTACCTGCCCTATAATGATAATATTACCCTGATAAATGAAAATGCAAAGGATCTGCAAGTCCTAGTACTTAAAATTCAAAGAGTACATGGAAAAATGGGACTAAAATCAATATAAAGACTTCTAAACTAATTACAACAGGTAGAACGATCAACCTTAGGATTGGCAATGAAGATATTTAAGTGGTGAATGGCTTCTGCTTTCTACAATCAACCATCAGCAGTAAAGGAACAAGCGGTTAAGAAATATGCCCACGAAGTTGCTGAAAAAATTTAAAAATATCATGCTCTGTCTATATGTGCAAAGATCAGAATCATGTAAACCATAGTATTCCCTGTGACAGTCTATGGTGGTGGAAGTTGGACTTTTAAGAAGCAGAACAGAAAGTGTATTAATGATTTGGAATGTTGGTCTTGGAGATAGCCATCATATGACTATCATGGACAGCCAAGAAAACCACCAAATGGATCATCAAATATATCAACCTAGAGTTCTCATTCGAGGCCCAAATGGCCAGGCTTAAATTATCTTACTTTGGGCATATTATGCGAAGACCCAACTCTTTGCAAAAGAGGAAAGATGGAAAGAAATGGAAGAAGAAGATGACCATCAGTAAGTGGTGATGAGTATACTGTTAGGAGACTGGAAAAAACACACTAGGGATAGATCATCATGGAGAATATCTATCTATCTGGTTGCAATGAATTGAAACTGACTTGATGGCACATAATCAATTGATCAATATTGCCTCATCTGGGAAGTTTTACTTTGCTTGTAAATAATTTGTGTGACTTGGCTGCAATGTCTATCTAGCTGTTCCTGAGAATAAATGGGTTTGTTGAATTTTAATTATCATGATTTATCATCATCTCATCTTTATATCATGAATTAGCATAGCAACTGCTTAGTGCTTTCTCCACATGGTATAGAAGTACAGGAACTTTGAATAGCTTCCCTTCCAACCCCTGACTTCTTTATGATGACTAGACATGCTGCAGAAAATCGGAGAAAATGGCTTCAGGCATTTCATTTGTACCTTAGACATGAGTGAAAAGAGGCTACAATGCATTTTGTTTTTCATTATATTACATAGAGGCTCAAGAGATAGATAGATATAACTTAATGACATAAATATTGGTTTAGCAAAAAGGTAAGCGTGCTGAGTATCTTGTTCCTACAAAGGAAATTATGTTTGAGAGACATATGTATTTTTACTAAGACTCAGGGAGCAAATTGCATGTGATGATATTATCCCAAACCAAGGATGGGTTCCGGATTCTTTACTGCCGGTTCGCTCAGGGACGCACTTCCGGCACACACGTTTGATGCACACTATGTGCACATGCGCAGTAGTGAAAAAAATTGCTTCTATGCATGCGCAGAAGCAAAAAACAAGATGGCGGTGCCTAGGGCACAGCTGATAGAACCAGTTAGGGGGTGTGGGCAATTGAGTTATTACCTACTCAGCCGAACTGGTCCGAACCAGTAGGAACCCACCTCTGTCCCAAACATGTAAGTTTGGAGAGCTTGTGAATTGCTCATAAAGGACATGGTTGTATGTGGCGTGTGTTTAGCTGAATTAAAGAGAGACTGCTGAGTGAGTGTAGTTTCTGGACAAAGTGATGAATGTACTAGAGCTGACAAAGCTTCCATATCTCCAATATAAATCCTAAGTGCCCCAGAACAAAATGTATGCCTTGCAACTCAGCTCTGAAGAGCAGCAATCAACTTATGACCAACTTTCCCTGTTGTAGAAATCATTTTGATTCAGTCAGCAGGAATTACGGATAGAAAAATCTTATGCAGGCATTGTGGAAAAGTTCATGCTGTAAGAAATGAACCAGCATTTTGAATTGTACATTATAAATGTTCAGACAAATCATTTTGTTAGAATCTAAGTAACAAAGCTAATTTCTGCTAATGGGCAAAGCAGGCAAATATTTTGTGGAAGCATTATATTCAGGATATCAGTTACAACAGAGAAATAAAGAAAGTCTGAGATGGTTGACCATCTCAGCCCACTGAGCCGCCAGGCGCTGGTACCTGGCCTTGTACTCCTGCAGGTCTTCCCTCTGCTTGGAAAGTCTATGCTTGTAGTTCTCAGTGAGGTGCTTCTGCTAAGCCTCCTTCTCGGTCAGATCCAATTTGAACTGAACCAACTGTTTTGCCAACTCTTTCTCATGGTGGCTGCTTTGCTTCCTGTTGGAGCCCTAAGGAACCCGGGCAGGCAGGCGAGGAGTGGCAAGTAGAGGCTGACAAGGCGCCCCTCTATGTGACACTGAGTTGGCCACGTCCACCCAGTCACATGATCATCTTGTCACACCCACATAGCCGGTCATTAGGAGATCGTTATTTCTGGTCCACGGGATTTAAAATTATGAATTTAGTGGTCCCTGAGGTCCAAAAGGTTGGGGACCCCTGCTTTAAGTTCGATATGAGCTAGATTAAATTAGAGCTGAAGCAAATGCTCTCAATCAGCAGATAAGGAGAGTTGACACCCAAAAGACATCTTTTGGTGAAACTGGGAGCCTTTGTGGGGGCATGCATTAAACCAGAAAGTGGCGTTATAGCGTTCTCTAAAGTAAGCCCTTGACAAACTGATTTGGATTTTTATTAAAAAGGGATTCCACACATTTTTGGGTGAAAGTTTTAATGGCAGAGCCATTGGATAGAGAAATGGATTAGAATTGGGGAGACCTGGATTGTGATTGTGAAATCCCCATGTGATTGTGAATCCCACTTGGGTGATTTGGGCCAATCAGTAACTCTAAGCCTAATTTTCCCTATGTGGGTCTTATGAGGATAAAACAAGGGTGGTTCTCTGTATCTTGAGAGGTAGACTATTCATGCAACAACTAATTCTACTGGAATATCTACTAACAAAGGTTGTTAATTTTCAAATACAGGTTATGGGAGAAGCAAACAATAGGGAGTTTGTGTCTTGCTTGTGGGATTCCTGTAAGACTCTGGCTGACCTTTCAATACTGGATTAAGTGGAACTTTGCTGTGATTCAGGAAAGCTGTATTTTCATGTAATGGATGTTTATTTAGAGTTTTAATACAAGAACACACAGAATTTCCATTCAGTCATCTTCACAGCATCCTATCCCTCTGGATTTTCCTAATGATCAAGAAGTTATAAAAAAAGACACATTGCGAAAATAAAACGGCAGGTTTATGAAAAATTAGATTATGTCAACCAGCAGCCTCCAGAATCTTAGTTGTGTGTGAAACTTGCATATGCAGTTTTAGATTTTTTTTTCTTTAAAAAATGTGTACTGTATCCAGAAGTGTTGGGTAGGTGGAAGAGATTTTAGTTCAGCAATCTATTCTACAGTCTTTGCAGGAGAACCCACACAACAAAGACTTCAATATGTCATTGCCAGAAACAGGCTCAAAGAGCAAACAATTGCAGACTATTGGAACAACAAAGCCAAGACACACAGAGTGGAGAACGTCCAACTGTATAATGAAGTTTCCCTTTCCCTGAGGCTACTGAGCTATTCAAGTTAACTATTCATTTATATTTTATAGACCACTCTTTCTTATTGGCTCAGAACAAAACAAAACAGGGATTTCAATCTTCCATTCGTACTCTAAAAGGGCTCAAAATCTAATTAACGTAAGAAATTAAAGAGAGCAGAAGAAGGCTAATGAAAGTAAATGGTAAAGAAATCAAACACTGGATTTGTTACAAGAGGAACAGGATGCTTCATTTTTCCCACCCTCCCCAGTTATACAACTCCCCTCCTCTCTCCGCCACTAAAAACAAAAAAGGAGAGATAAAGAATTCCACTTCCTCGGTTAGATTCCTAAAATCCTTCAAGTGACACCTTGCAGGAGATCTTTACAGAAGACAGAAAACCGCCCTGATTCTGTTCAGCATCTCTTTTGCAATAAGGAGCAACCAAGGAAGGAAAATTTCATTAATGACAAATAGGATGAGGAAAGCTTTCATGCTTCAAGTTCCATTTTGGCTATAAGGCAACTTGTCCGATGGAAAACCTGGGCACGAGGCCAAAAACCTGTAAGTGAATCCTCTTTCACTCAGAGCACATGCATTTGGGTTCTTCCTGGCAGGAGGCAACTCCTCACCCCATTCCAAAATAGCATGTTGCTTGTATTTAGGGAAATGAGACAGGACAGCTGGAGGCAAAGAGTTGTGGCAAGAGAGATTTCTGTCCTCCTCTAGGATTATTGCCTAAGCTAACATTCTGCCAAGAGTTACGTTTGCTTCCACAGAAATTTCCCGTTAGACTTATAAAAATGCTTGAGTGGTTTCTGCAGGGCTTGATTTTATACAAGGACTTCACTCAGGGTTATTGGAAGAGAGGGGATAATAAGGAAGAGGGTGGAGCATGGACAGTAGCAATTAGACAAAAATGCACAACATCATTTCCCAGTGCCACGTCCCAAATTAATTATTATTTTATGGAAGCAGTCTTTTAGGGATTCTGTGAGCAATTTTAGGCCACTAGATGGCGTAGTGTTAAAGAGTTGAGCAACTACATCTTGACTGGAAAGTCTTTCAACTATATTAAACAGCTACTCTTTAGGCCTATGAGCTCATAGAAAAATTACCTCCCTACCAACCATGATGCTGTCTCAAAAATGAGACTGGTGAGGGTGCTGGCCTAAGCGTTTCAGTGTGGGACAAGTTAAGGGAAGTGATAGTGAACTCATGCCACTTCATTTCTCTTCCCAAAGAACTCTTCCCTTCCAAACGATGCTAAACCCATGCTTACAAAATAGGTTTAGCATTTCTTCAAATAAGCATCGAGCCTGTTTATGTAAGACCTGATAAAACCTGCAACTGTTTCAGAAAGTGGTCTTCAGCTATTAAGAAGGCAGAGGCCCCTGCGGAGGTCAGGTGTTTTGTCTCTTCTGCTGCCAAATGAATTCCTGGAGGGGGTTCCTGAATGACTGAGGAGAGACGGCACCCATGCAGGCCTAAAGTGACCTGCAGAAGCTGGGAGAAACTAATCCCTCAACCACATTAACATGCTAGATCAGTGATGGCTAACCTTTTTATTGTCGCGTGCCAAAGTGCACCCATAATGCAATGCGTACGGGACACACACACCTGCACCCCACCTGCACATGTGCGCGCGATCCTCCCATGCTCTCCTCCAGACGCCCGTACATGCATATGACCCCCACACCCCATTTTGGGCCTTGTAGGCCTCCCTGCAGCCTTCTGGGAGCAAAAACGGGCTGTAGGGGCGTACCACACTCCCATGCTCCCCCCGTGCACGATCCACCACTCATGCATGTGTGTCTCCTGCATGCGCCCCGCACCCCACGCATGTGCAGCAGAGACTGCAAAATCAACTGGCTGGCAGGAGGCGCACACGCATGCGTGGCGGAGCTGAGCTGGGGCGATGGCTCACATGCCCACAGAGAGGGCTCTGCGTGCCACCTGTGGCACACATGCCATAGGTTTGTCATTGTGGTGCTAAATCATGGCAAAACAAATGCCAGGAAAACTCTATTTTAAAAATTGCAATAGCTCAAGACAAGTTTTAAGCTGCCTTGGCTATAGGCTGAAGATGAGACGAAGGCAATCTCATGAGAACATGGAGTAAAAACAGTGACCAGATACATTTTTGCTTCAGTGAGGGAGCTATGCAGAATTCAACTAACGTAAGGTAGCTGAGATTTTCTGAACTTGAGATTTATTTCTGAGATTCTTAACTTCCTTGGAAGAACATCAGAAATATCTAAGAGGTGGCAACCTGAGACACCATCTTTTCAGGCTTGAGAAAGGAACCATATTGTCTAAGGTACAATCTTTTCCCTGGCTGAATTTTGAGCAGAAAGGAATGCCTGATGAAGAATGAAAGACAAGATCTTAAAAGGAGTTTGCTGTCTTACACAAGAGGATCTTTTTAAATGACTGCTTGTCATTTAAATGAGTCACTTGTTGTATTCAACCTGAGGGATAGTGAGATGAATGTCAAGACTTCACATTTCTGTGAAATAGGGCCTCATCATCCCTCTGAGTCCATAGTGTTCCCTAGTGACAACATAACATTTAATCCATATTCTTTCATTTCTCTTTCACTGAAGAGAAGTGAAAAATAAATACAGCTTTATGGTTCCTGCTGTTTCTTGACAAAAAAAACCCCATGCACTAGGTTTATGTGTGTCTTTCTCTCTGTGTATGTACAAGCACAAACATATGCATTTGGGGCTGCTCTCCAGATGAGAAACTCCACATCAATACTGCAAATGGGGGGGAAAAAACTTTCGTTGACTTTTTAAACTTCTCATACTAACTGCCTGGGATGTCCAATGATCAAGGAAAACCATCCTGGTACTTACTCATCCGGTTTAGTCATAGGTCCTCTGTTGATGGAAGCCATGGGATTTTCTGCCCATGGGATCTGCTCCCCCATGGCTGGCTGCCCAAATTGATGCTCACTGACCCCCAATTCCAGTTCAGGCAATCCTGGGAGAGAAAAGTGTATGTCATTTGAGGTACAAGAAGAGCACACTAGTTTGATCAGGTCATAAAATGGGACCAAAGGATAGGATGTGAGTGTACCTAGGCTGGAGCTTGCTCATAAGGAAAGCTGGATTAAAATGTGCAAACATTCTATTGTATAAGACTATCTGAAGCAGGCCAGTAAAGAAGCAGTCCATTATTCTAAGCAACATTCAAACAATTATCTACCTTAGTAGCGTACCTCCCAACAACATAGTTCCATAGTTTCAGTAATGGGAAGACGGCAGTTCTATGGGTTGTAGTTACGCATGACAACCATGAGATATTCTTGGCCCTATTTGGTCTGGCTCACAGCAAGGAAGGATTCCTTGCAACATGGTGGCCATCAGTTCTTGATGTATCCTCCATTGGGGCCCCTCACAGTGCTCTATGGGTTTCCTCAAAGACAGTCACCCTCTATCAGATTCCAATGTTCTCTGAAGTATCTTTGTTATAACATGATAGGTAAAGGTTCCCCATGCACATATGTGCTAGTCGTTCCTGGCTCTAGGGGGCGGTGCTCATCTCCATTTCAAAGCCAAAGAGCCAGTGCTGTCCGAAGACGTCTCTGTGGTCATGTGGCCGGCATAACTAAAAACACCGAAGGCGCACGGAACTCTGTTACCTCCCCGCCAAAGGTGGTTCCTATTTTTCTATTTGCATTTTAACATCCTTTCAAACTGCTAGGTTGACAGAAGCTGGGACAAGTAACAGAAACTCACTCCAATTCGCGGGGCTAGGGATTTGAACCGCCAAACTGCCAACCTTTCGATCAACAAGCTCGGCATCTTAGCCACTGAACCACCGCGTCCCTCTTATAACATGATACTGCACCTGAAAATACTTGGTACAGATAATGGTGGCGCATTAAGCGCTTACAATGATAGTGAAAGGTGTATGAGGAGGATCCCTCCCCTAAAATATAAGGAAAGAACTGAAGACTGGAACCATTTTCACAGTAGTAAAAACTGTCAGATGTAATACTCAAAAGCCAGAGTATGCTCCGTCCTATATTTGGGTAGACCAGTTTGGTTCAGGCTTGAGGCCTACTTTGGTTCAGCCTGCCACCTTACCCTGATTAAAAAAACAACACTTAATCTCCCCCCTAGTACAGCCCACAAAGCGAGAACCTGTGGCTTAGAGCAGGGATCTCCAACCTTGGCAACTTTAAGACTTGTGGACTTCAACTCCCAGAGTTCCTTAGCCAGCTTTGCGTTGGCTTAGAGGTTAATACATCTACCTAATATGTAAGTAGCCCGGGTCGAATCCCAGGATATGGCTAACTGACGAGAACTAAATAATTTGAAATAGATCTATACTAGTTTCCCTTTATTTCTTGGTGGGTAAAGTATAAGTTTAACTCAAAAGCCAGAGGTGCATGAGGATTAATAATGTACCCGTAGCACCAACAATCATGTTTCCTGGGCTTCCAATATCCAAAGCATAGTTCCATGACAGCTTGAAAGGCTGTCTAACGTTAGAATTGTGAAAATAAATACTTTTCCAATTCTGCCAAACATCTCCTGGATCTTCAAGTAGGAAAATGGGTGCTGAAGGAGTAAAATAACAGCTTTAGGACATGAGGTAGGAAGCAGCAACTCTTTAAAAAATACACCTTTAAATCGAAGACTTTCAAAATATGCATATCTAAAATATGCATGTCTAGAGATGAGGACAACAATGCTATTCAGGCCATTATTTAATTAAACACGTTTATTCCCATGTGTTTACAGCCATGCTCACTATAAGAAGTTGAAAAAAATGGAGCAAAAAGAAGTCCAGGTGTGTTCCTCTGTTTGGTCCTGAGCGTTTCAATGACTGTCTAGACCAGTGAAACTCTTAGACCAGGGTTGTCAAACTCACGTTGTCAAGGCAGCGTCATGTGACGTATCGGGACTTTTCCCCCTTCGCTAAACCATACGTGGGCGTGGCCAACCTGTGACGCATCCAGCCCACAGGCCAGGACTTTGACAGCCCTGCTCTAGACTAACATAGCCATGGCAGCATTAAGGGCTATTTGCTGTAGCTTGACAATAAACAAGCATAGCTCAAATAGCATCTCCATTTTCCCAGGCTAGTCTGCTCCAGCTACATTGAAGTTAAATTGCCACCCTGTCCTGGATGATAGAAATCGTTGTACAACACATTAGAAGGGCACCAGGTCAGCATGGTCTGTAGTGCAAGGCTTGTGCCTAAACAAGAGTCACAGAATAGAGAGTAAAGTCAACCTGCAAGAGTTTATTTCGTTCTTAAACTAGCTGTGCAGCAGCAATGAAGTATTCTTAAGGGTTGCTTGGCAACTGGAAAATAAAGAAATTGCTGGCAACAATCGTAGCATGGCTGATTATGGCTGAGGAACGGATTGCTCCAGATGGGGAAGCCAAGGGGGCTGACCATTCATACTAGAAATATAGCTAGCAACAAACCCAAGAGGGCAACAGATCAAATCAAAGTCCTTCCAGAACATTCATTCAAATACAATCAAATTGTATCATTGATGGCCATGTTCCCTCTGTCAATGAGATCTCTGCCTATAAACAAGACACATCCTCCCTTTTTTATTTCAGGAAACTGAAATTCGCTTGTATTTCATGCATGCAGCTATGAAATATTACCCTAATATTCCGTGTAATAGGAATTATCTTATTTGCTCATTAGAAAAAAGGTGCATATATGAAATATAATATCAAAACTATGGATAAAACCAAGCCATGAGGACAATATAACCAGCAGTAACACAATCACCAGAATGTCTTTCTTCCCAGATCTCAGTCCTCCAAATTAAAATTAACACTAAAAATAGCTTAACATTTGTCAGCTTGGTAAATCTTGCAAGATCCAGCATATGAGAAAAGAAATCTCACAAGATTTCTTACACAAGATCTGAGACTGCAAATGTTTCATAGGATTTGGGGAATTTGAAGACCATGGAAACTTTGGGAGGCTTTTTTGTGAGTATCTTGAATTGCTTAGGGCATTTGCCAGAAACTGTGTGTTACTGTACATTTTGAAATGCTTGATAAATTTTCCTCATGTGGCAGATCCATGAATATTGTACTTAACCTACAGGAGCTCAATAAAAAGATCTTAACTGCATAAGTTGAAAATGGGAGACTGGAATGTGTGAGAGACTTCAGGGTATGACAATATCTCACATAAGCAAAAAGAGGAATTTTGAGATGAATACTCAAAATTTCCTCCTAAATATTCTGTAGTGCTGCAGTACAGATATTTTGGTGTTGAACTTGGATGATGATAGGATAAGACATTTCTAGATTCTGCAGTGAAAACACTTTTTCTACTGACTGTTAAGATAACTATTCTTCATTCTTGTGTTTTTACTTCGGGTGAAAGACCAACTGAGCAGAACTAATGTTTCTGAGTAGGCTAAGCATGTGATAATTACATTTGTACTTCAATATGCAAAACAAATTCCTTCTCCTAACCATTCAGGTAATCAGCCCAAGAAAGCATGACCAGGTATTGCATTTGGACACAGAGGGACAAGCATGGACTAATGATTAAGGTACAAAGACTGGGGAAGTCTTGGTTCAAATCTATTCTCAGCCATGGAAGTTGAGCAATTTTGGGCAAATCACTATTTCTCAGCTCAAATTACACCAAGGAAAGAAAAAGTGCTGTGGAAGCTGTTACTCTCCTGGAGGAAAATTAAGATACATACTTAGCAAATATTAATAATATTAACGTAGAGGCCAAAAGCCTCATGGAGACACATGTTTTACTGCACATCAGGCTAAATCGTTATTTAATAGGTCGATCTCCTTGAAAGAGTTATTGGGAAAAGGAATTCTTTTTTTAAACAGAAATAGAGGTTTACATTCATCATAATAAAAGCACATACCAGTATCCGGTTGAAAGGGACTTGGGCCAGGTACTGCCCCCCTGCCCTGTTCCGATGGCAAACCATGATGAGGGCTGCTGCCGTTTGTGGCAGGGAAAGGTGCTGTCCGTAGCTGAACTGGCTCCATTGGATCACAGAATTCAAATGGGGACCGTCCGGTTTGCATTCCTTGCCCACCATTAACAGCTAGAACAGAAAGGTTCAGTTCAGAGAGCAGCACAGAACTTCCCTGTTTTGGTCAACCAAAGATACTACCAGCAATGACGTTAGATACAGTAGGTCAAGATTGTATAAATTGGCATTAGAGCCACACATTTGGCCTTGATCTTTCCCAAATCTTTTTTCACATAAAGAAAAATGTTAATTAAAAAAAAAAGCTTTAAAACCCACAGTGCAAAATTACACAGCTATACTGTCCATATAATGGACATATAGCTATACTGTCTATAACAGTGTTTCTCAACCTTGGCAACTTGAAGATGTCCGGACTTCAACTCCCAGAATTCCCCAGCCAGCGAATGGGAATTCTGGGAGTTGAAGTCCGGACATCTTCAAGTTGCCAAGGTTGAGAAACACTGGTCTATAATGACCATACTGTCTTCTGGTACTGTACCTACGGTCTGGAATTCCTACAGAAACCATCAGAGGGCTCTCTTTCCCACTCAACAATTAGTAGAAATTCCTTTGCTTTAATCAAAGGAATCAAACCCCATGTTTTCAGTGTTCAATATGACAAACATTATAACCCAGGGATGGATTTAAACCACAAGCCGAATCTAGTTGGAAGGAAAACTCTAAAAGCAAAAATGTGAATTTCTTCCCTCAGCTTCTATTCTTTTGTGCATTCTCAAATATTGCTTTGCTGATTCAGAAAAGAGATTGTGAAAAATTAGTACTGAATAAAGTTAATGTCAAAACCTGAACAGTAAAAGTTACCTACTCTCAATTGCTAAGAAAGCCTTCCAATTGTATTCTATAAAAAAGTGTATGAACTTTGTAAATCCAAATTTCATTTTTAAAATGTTGCAAGATGTATCAGAGGTTTAATTGAAGTCAGAGATTTTCTTATCTCGCTCTAGCTGCAGAAAAATGTTTCAACCTTCAATCCTATAACCATGTTTATAATTATGTTCTTGGGGTTCAAAAAACTAAACAGACAATTCTATACTTACAAAGCACATGTATTATAAATAATACAGGATGATTCTATCAGGTAGAAAATAGCTGTTAACCCAAAGGTTTGCATGCTTCTTATAAAAAAACAAGAATAATGTTAATAAGAACAACAACAATACTTACTGCATTTCACCTTGTAATACTAACTATCTGGGACTCATATCATCTTAATTGTCTAACAAAAAAACCCTTCTCTCTCAAAATGAACGAATCCCACTATAAAAACACATTGTAGATTTTTTATTAGTTGTTAAAAGTTGGGTTTTCCAAAGCTTCACATGGAGTAAAGCCCTCAAGGCACAGATTAACAGGCTTGAGTGAGCTGCAGGTTACTATATTTGCATCATGAAACTGTCAAAAAAATGACAGCAGAAATGGTTACTTAAGACAACCAAGAGGTGAACAGCTTTTTCAAACCACCTTGTAATTTCTGCAGTTAGGGGGAAAGCAAAAACTGCTCTTTGACATGTGTCTTGTCCCTGAGCACTATGGTTCATAAAACTTATTTCTCCTAATGCAGAATCCTGCCTTTTCTTTCTACAGCTAGCAATAAGCCCAGCAGTGCTAGTATATCTCGATAAGTGCATGAAATCCATAAGTATGAAATCCAGCAAACAGTTACTTCTTGTGACAGGCTTTTTATATATTTTACTGGGTTAAGTTATAAGGCACTATAAAATTGGAAACAAAGAAGTCACCCAGCCAAGATTTTGCTCGATACAGGCTTTCAACATTTCCCTGGTTGCTAATGGGAAAGTAAGGATCACTTCTAGGTCATCAAGCAATTTAGCATTACCAAAATTATTTTTTGCTGTGCTCTTGCACGCTCTCTCTCTATTTTAAAGAGCATAAACGATTATTAAAAGTTCGCTGGCCAACTAGCAAAACAGCCTAGTAATAAACTGCATGTCCAAGAGCTTCATAAACTTACTAAGTCATTTTATTTTATTTGAGTCCTTTGGGTCGGATATGAGTTATGGTGACTACATGGATAAGTCAATGCAGTTTTCTTGGCAACACTATCAGAAGTGGTTTACCACTGCCTTCTTCCTATGGCTGAGAGGGAATAATTGATCTAAAGGCACTGGCTTCCATGCCTATGACAGGATTGTAACACACAGTCTCCCAGCTTCCAGTCCAATTCCTTTTACCGCTATATTAAACAGGTTTTAAATAATTTATTTGCCTTATAACTGGACGGCCAGCGGTCTTTACCTAAAGCCAACACAGGCTAGGTTCAACACTAGGCTGAAGTGTTCTGGGCAGACCCATAGCTTGTTATACTAGCTGTCTAAAAAATAAAAAAGGAACCTTGTAGTCCTCAGTGTTGAAGAAGAGACGGGCATAACATTTCCACAGCTAATGATATTAATAAGCTGACTCTGAACACTGAAGTTCCAAACTGCCATGATGACCTAACAACACCAATAAATTGCCAGAGTTCTGAAAACTGATCATTAATTTAATCATCTCCTTCTCCCCAGAGCAATTGGATGTTAGTGATGTGACGGCAACCATTCCTTAGTTAAGGTTTTAAAATCTTATTAATTGGCAGTTTTTGAGTATTTATATGTTTATGATTTGGCTGCTAATTGCCTTGAGTCTACAGAAATAATCTGTACATATAAAACAAAGGAAAACAATACTGAAAATTATGTAAATCAATTATGGATAAAGGAAATATTTTTTTCTGAACCTTAGGACTTAAAGATTAAACTTACATTTAATTGTCCACCATTGGGGTTTTGAAGAAGAGAAACTATTTAGAAAGTTTCGAGAGAATTTTGGCTGAGAATTTAGGAGGCAGCTTAAAAATGTCAAATATGGGCTAAGCAGTGTCACGGCACACTTTGACTGAGAAGTTAATGGGCTACTTAATAGCTGGCAAAACTATGAGTTAAGCACTTTGACTTGTGCCAACTTAGCACACATTGACCTGAATTAAAATGTCATCTAAGTTTGGTTGCATGAATTGATTTTTCTGTGGAACACAAGGGCTTCATAACAAGCAATTCATTTTCTCCTGATAATTCTACAACAGGGTTGAGCATGAAGAAGAATTGATGGAATATGTTGCTTCCAGCAAAACAGTTCCCATAAAAGAACAACAAAGTAAGATTATATAGGTGCATTGATCTTTCTAATCAAACTATCCACTTTGTATATGTGACCAAATATATGTTTGGTTCTCCATTATTATAAATACCCGTGCATCTTTAAATAAACTATTGCTTTTTCAACATCTTAATGTGACCTGAATTTTAGTCAGTACCTGATACTTCCCAAACATACCATTCCTCAAGAATCAACCTTAATCGTCTTGAAAATGCAACTTTGAAATCCCATGGGAAAACAAAATGGTTCAGCTTAAACATTATCAAAACAAATTTGATTTTAACAAAGGAATAGAGCTGATTATTGGATTTAGAAAGAAACTTCATTTTTAATCAACACCTAAACATCTTAAGCACATGCAATTCTGGACTACAGTTTATCAACCACAGGAAACACTACTAAGAATATATTTAAAAGACTCGGAAGTACATACAGCTCATCCCAGTAGGAGTTCTTGCAGCAGTACTGGGCTGAAGGGAGGGGCTCAAGATCTCTGATTTGATAGTAATGCCACCACTTTCAGTTGTCTCTGACCCACATAAGCCTGGTGGCAACTGGGCTGTCTTTTCCAGCGGAGGCAGCATTTGTTCAAGATCAGATGCAAACTGAAGGGAGAAAGCAAGATCATAAGTCAGCTACTGAGCCTTTGATGGGTAACCAAAATTAGAGGTGGTTTTTTTTAATGCTAGTCCTTTTGCTGGGTTTGGTGCTGCAATGGTTTCTTATTTCATATTGCTACACTTCATTGCTAGCAGACAGTTAACCAAAGTGGAACCCTATTTGCAACTAAAGCACTGAAGAAATGAGACAAAAAAGTGATAAATGTGATAGAAAGATGTATTTCATTATTAGCATGGGGAAAGAGAAAATGCTGTTGTTTAAAGCACCATCTACATTAGGGCCAGCCTCGCCTGTTCCATCCTGCTCTGCTATAGCCAGATGGGAAAGTATCAAAGCAGAGAAATGCACACACAAATACACATATCTTTTAATTTTTTAAAAAACCCTCTGGAGCATTTTGTGGTGATGAGCCAAGGGGCTCCCCTCGCACATATGTGCTAGTCGTTCCAGACTCTAGGGGGTGGTGCTCATTTCCATTTTAAAGCCGAAGAGCCAGTGCTGTCCGAAGACGTCTCCGTGGTCATGTGGCGACATCACTAAACGCCAAAGGCGCACAGAATGCTATGACCAAAGGAGGGCCCTACTTTTTCTACTTGCATTTTACATGCTTTCGAACTGCTAGGCTGCTAGAAGCTGGAACAAGCAACGGGAGCTCGCTCTATTACACAGCGCTAGGGACTTGAACCGCCAAACTGCCAACCTTTCTGATCGAAAAGCTCAGAGTCTTAGCCACTGAACCACCTTCTTCCCTTGTACTTAAAATAGCTCAATTGTTGGTTTAGTGGGATGCTCTGGATTAGTAATCTGGGCCTTGATCTGGGTGGGGGAGGCATCCAAAAACACTTTAAGGATAAAATTACTGGCAATGTGAAATAAAGGTTCTTTACACAGAAATGGCTGGACTTTGAAAAAATTAATAGGAAGATGCCTGAAAAGCTGACAGCTTCACCTAACTCATATAAACTCTTTAAGAATTAGGAGCCAGTTGAATAAACATAGCTATGTGCCACTCTCCTCAGAAATGCATACATATACATTTTGAAATTTATTTATTGATGAAACAAATGCATATGGTCACCGAATTCAACATAGTGACTCTGGAAGGCTTACAACATTAAACAATCCAAAATATAAAGCCCATACATTCTGCACCCACCCTGGGTAGCAGCAACAAATGCAATCATATCAACCACTTGATTGGGTCTGTGTCAGTTTGAGGTCCCCAAGCCTGCAGATAGAACCATTTCTTCAGAGCCTTCCAAAGGTAACAAGGTGTGTGTGTGTGTGTGTGTGTCAAATTAAAATTGGTACATATTTCTCTAGCAGGATCAGGGCCAAGTCAATATGAGCCATTCAGGAGCCTTCATCTATCTCTAAACTCTGTTCCTACTGAAACCCAACACTATCTGCTGATGTTGCTAGACTTTCAAAAATCACATAAAGGTGTAGTTATTTGTCCAGGAATATTGGGTGCTACGCTGTTCTGTTTAGTTTTGCTGTGGTAGCATTTATCAGTTTCAAAATAGCTTATTTTGACATGTATGCCTTCTAAGTGAAATGTGTACTTAGTGATAGTTCTGATAAATAAAATTCACAAAGAATGTAATGTAACCCTAATAATTTCAGTTCTTAAAGAAAAAAGCTATTCCAGAGAGGCAATTTAGATGTGAGAACTGATGGGATTCTCAGATCTAAAGACAGGGTTTTGTAAGCATGATTTTTTACAATAAGAAGACCTCATATTGATACCCTGAAAACTCCAGGTAGGCCTAGGGGGAAAAACAGATGCCTAGAGGGTGGGGAATAACATGGGTTATAACCCCTTATTTTTTTCCATTTTATCCCTCCATACTCCAGCACTTAGCGCCTCCGCAACGCTCCGGTTGCTCAGTGGAGCGTCGTGCAGGCACTGTATGTGCCGTGCGCGTGCACAGAAGCACCAAAAACTTAAAAGACCGGGAAGGAGCTCGGGTGGGCCCTCCGGAGCACCGTACTGGAACAATATCTGGTGCTCCGGGCAGGTTCTGGTACGCCCGTACCGCCTGCAACCCACCACTGGTCTAATCTCTAATTAAAACTGATAATTTGGCCATCTCAGCGATATCCATCATTTTCACCATTTCCTCTTCCATTGGGGATAAAAAAAAATCAGCTTAAATTAAAATTAAAACTCTATTTCTAAAGCAAGTGATTTACTTGATTTTCAGGTGGGGCTTATCTAAGAGAGATGAGAAATACTATCCCATCCTATTACAGGAACTGCAATCTTCAATAACTACTCATATTTATAAAACATTATAAAAATCTGGACATTCTTTAGCACCATCTCCTCATGCGAAACAGAGCCAAATCAAGCAATTTTACACGCTCCAAGCAGCTGAGAACCATGTGCCAAAAATCTCTGAACCTTGGGTAACTCTCAGTTACCAGGGAGCTTGAGTGTTGCCCCAAAATATACTGGCAATGTAAAAATCTGCAGTTACTCATCCTGCCCATCTAAGATTGCAGTGGAAGCTTTCTTTTGGGGTCTGCACACGACTAAAGAGGGACCTTGAAACAGGGGAGCTTTGTCTCATTCACTTAAATTCAAGATTCTCCCTTTTCCATTCTTTGCAATGATTCAAATCTTTCTAAACATTAGCATTCAATCTTTCTCTATGTATGTATTCAGGCACATTAGGGAAACTACATAAAGAAGATCCTGTCTGCTTAAATTATTCAATTTGTTACAGGAACTACATCTAAAATATATCATTACCGTCCACAAGTTTCATCTAGAAGCCATTTCTCTCTGTAGTATATTGTGTTAAAGCCATTGTCTCCAATGAACCACAATGTGTACCGTTTTAATTTTGATCTTTTTATTTGACAGAAGCCCCCCATCCTCAATCAAAGGTATTTTGCCAGGCCCAACACAGCATCAAGGTTGCTGATTATTGGCAAATTATAATTTGTGTGCAGTCCACAATTCTGGTCTTTTCATCTGAAACACAACACGAACTAACAATCCAAGGGTGGGCATGGGGAGAAGAATTCCCAACTGTTCACAGTCCCCAACACTGGCATTTAGAGACACACCTGGCTCTGGGGCTTGTGCTCAGCCGGTTCAGACTGGTTTGGGTGAACTGGTAGTGGCGACCTGTGGGTGTGCCCGCCCATCTGCCCTGGCGCTATGCTATCCTATTTAGCAACATTTTCTAAGCTGCGCGCATATGTGCAACAGTGATGGGTTGCAGGAGGTACGCCCTGGTACAGGCGTACCAGTGCCTACCGGGGGCACTGGGTACCGTTCCGGTACGGTGCTCCAGAGTGCCCATCTACCCGTCCGAGCTCCTTACCTGTATTTGAGCTCTTCGGCGCTTCTGCGCACATCACAGAGTGTATGCACCAGTGCGATGCTCCGCTGAGCAGCTGGAGCATCGCAGAGGTGTTGCAGAGATAAAGACACATGCACGCGCCATGTGCGTGCATGTGGGGGATACTGGACCCCGTTGCACCATACCGGTTGCAACAGGATCCGGAACTCACCACTGGCATGCAAGTCATTCGTGTGAGCAAAGCGTATGCGCAAAAGGTTGCACATGCTCATATTTTCGGTGCACGCCGAACCGGTGGTAAAATTATGTGAAACCCACCTCTGCTTGTGCTGATATGAATGCCCCCAGTCCATCCCGCATCTTGTCAAGTGTGGATAGACAGAGCAAATGAACTTCACTCAACTGAACTAAATCCTGGGATTGTACCAGAAACAGGTGTTGTGTGCAGCCAGCCCATAAACCAGAAAGAAGAACATTTGATACGGATTGGCAAGAATGCTCAGAGATAGAAATCATTTTATAGGAATTAAATTAAGCTATTAAAAATAAAACCTGGAACAGATTTCGATGGAAGAATCGGATTACTGCACTTTTCTTTCAGGAGGAGAGAGGCTGACCACACAGCTTTCTCGGGTGTTACTCATTTCTTTCTTTCCATTTGCATAAGCTAAGAGGCTTTCCCATACAAACTTTCAGCTTCCTATTCAAGAATATATTGCTCCTACTCAACAACTACTTCATTTCAACAGCAGGTAAATCTTTTTAAGAATAAGGAAGATCAGTCAGTCCCTCTGTATCCCATTTTTGCAGTTTCCACAAATTATCCAGGCCTACTAGTTTCCCTACTAGCATCCACAAGGACTGCTTAATCAGTCCAAAGACTGATTAAGAAATAAATAAACTACTGTATTCTGATGGGAGAAGCCCTAAGGAAAGGAATAAAAATCTGAGACATAGAGCTGCTTAGGAGCTGCATTCTTAGGAGAATGCAGTATTGCAAGGTAATTCTGCTGACTGTCAGAGGTTCGATCCTGACTAGCTAAAGGTTGACTCATCCTTCCGTGGTCAGTAAAATGAAAACCCAGATTGTTGGGGGCAATATGTTGACTCTGTAAACCGCTTAGAGAGGGGTGTAAAGCACTGTGAAGCAATATATACGTGCTATTGCTATTACTATTATTTATTCTAGCCATTTAAACTCTGGTTTTAAAAACAGATGCTTCCTAAACCATATTGGGGCTTGCTAGGAAAGTGAGAACACGGTTTCATTTTCCAGACTAAATCAGCAGAGAGCTTACGTTCATAATACGAGTGTTACAGACTCTATATTTTTTGTGTAGGAAGTCTTTGCCAGGGTTCTGAAATACATATACAGTACTATAATCTTCCTCATTTTACAGATATAGTTTGGGCCTGACATAATCTGTGACTCCTTGCCAAACTGGGTACTCTGGAATATATCAATTTAGAGTTCAGTGAGTTGCTGAATTTTAGCCACGGAGAATCATAAATTAGCAGCAGCACCGGAAAATAAATTTCATCAGAAACGGAAAATGTATTGTTAATAGAAAATTAATTCAAACTAAAAACTCACCTGTCCCTGTGGCTGTAGCTTCACCTCCTCTTGAGTGGAGGGCTTAGGTGGTGGAGCCACAGGTGCATTACAAGGATCTAATTGCTCTGGGTTTTCTTTCACCTTCACATCCTCCAGGCTCAAGGGAGGGTTAGATGCTAGTTCTTTATCATCCTGGTCAAGCAGATAGCGAAGGAGCTGATGGTCCTTTGAATCCTTCTTCTTCATTGCATCTGCCTCCAGCCTGATGTCAGGAGTTCCTGGAGCCTGGCTCTGTGGGGTAGTCGCGGCAGCTGTACCACCAGGCATTCCATCTTTCTTATCGTGCTCCATGGACAGGGTGGCAATATCAGAAGGGCTGCCTTCCTGGAGGAGCCGATGTAAGATCTTATGTCTCTCTGTGAGGGAACTGTGGGAGGAAGGGCATGCACTGGCCACAGGGTTCCCAGAAGCTGGGGTCCCCGATGCACCCGTACAAGACAAGGGCTCTTTGCAACTGGTATCGGCATCCATGTGCCGTAACTGCTCTTGGGCTGTGGAAGCCAAGAGCTGGACTAGTTTGTGGCTGGTAGCCTGCAAACACTTGCTGTCACCCTCTGAGAGTCTGTCACTGCCATGCAGCAAGCTAGAATCCAAGGGCTTGCTGTCGTTGGAGCTGTTGTCGGTGTGGGTCATGCTGCAAAGAATGGACGACATCTCCTTGCTGTCTTTTGGCTCTGTTTTCACGGGTGGCATGTTCATTCTGCTGGGGGAGTTCTGATTGCTCAACTGACGCAGGACGGGAGGGGGTGTGGAGTAGCCCATTGGAGGGCTAGGCCCATCAGTCAATCCCTGCATGGAGTTTAATGGGGGGCCTGGATATGGCCTGTTGCTGACAGCACTGCTGCCACCGCAATTGCCCACCATGCCCACTGGGGAGTGTGTGTGGGGCATAGTAGGAGAGAACGGGTTGCTTGGCATTCTGGGCCGATGCACAAGTCCAGGGCTTACTCGATGTCTTGGAGACATAAACTGTGGCGGGGTGACCCCAGGACTGTTCATGGGAGACCCACTGATGTTTATACCATGGGTGCTGTTTGGAGGACCAGCTTGTCCCTGGCTTAAGGCAACATTAGCTCCCATCTGGCTTCCAGGTGAACATCCGTAATTGGTTTGGGTGGTAGTAGCATTGCTATTTCCGTGCAGGCTGGATCCTGATGGGTGGTTTGTGTTGGCCGTTAACATGCTACCATTGGAGGGAGGGAGAGGCGTTGGCAGGGGTACACCCTGTCCTGGAGAAATGCTGGGGTTCAGTGAGGGACTGACGCGGGGAAGAGGCATTGCAGAATTAGTGTTCTCTTGAGGCAACAGGGCACTGTGTTCTCTGGATCAAGGAAAGAAAATGCAGTTGGTGGAAAAAGGAAACACAATCCCACGCCCATGTCAAAAGAACTTGAGTAGTTTATGCTGTGACCTTTCAGAGGGAGGTAGTGCAAAAATGCTGTATACCCAAGAAAGATTTTATTTATATACATATATACTTACATATATGCAGTGTGCGAGCGAGCACACACACACACACACACACATACACAGAGAGCATACTTACATAGTATGCATGTGTTTGTGTGTAGGAAGGAAAAGTAAAGTTTTGCTGGCTTCTTTTGAGAGGTGAAATAAAAAATGGCTACTATTATACATGTATTTTCTTTTATGCATGGGCCTGGTTACCATGAGAAAACGTTCCAAAAGGGCTCCAATTCAGGAATGAAAAGCCCAAACATAAACCCTCCCAATCATTCATTGTCCTGTTCCTCAAAAAATGAAGGAAAGCCTTCAAAACATTTAGGTCTCGACTTCTATTCAGGATAGTATTAAAGCCAGAACTATTCTTGGTAGGTTTCACTGACATCCAAGGCCTCTCACCCTGCCAAAACTGTTCATGTCAGCTTTGACTCCCAGCCATAAAATAATGGCCATTCTTTGAGTTGCAGCCTTCCATCCACAAACTGCAGCTCCCTCTCCATTAAATAACATACATTTGGGTCCCGCACTCCTTCAAATAGCTCTGGGAGTAGTTATTTTCCAAGGATGTAAACTAGCTAGGTCAAATAATTGCATAAAAAGAAATTAGTATATCAAATTAGCAGCATGTGAAGGCAATTAAGAACGTGTCAATGTGCAGATTCGTCTTAACAAAATAAAGGAAAATATGTAGCAAGTTGAAAAAGATTGAACTAATGAAGGAACTGGGCAGAAAAATGGCCTGGCAGATCTTAATCCTAGATCCAGAAGGTTTGTATTATTTTTGTATACGTTTTTATACAAAACGTGTAATTGTTTGTACCTGAACTTTTACAAGGTTTCTACAGAGTAATAACCTTTCCATATCAGAACCTGAAAGTAAAGCACTAAGAATGAACCGTAGGAAATATTTCATGATTTGGACCTCCTTCTTATGCAATTATTTTGGGGGATGTGGGGAATGCTTGTGCAGGCACTCCCTTAAGGCAGGCAATGAACCTGAAAAAACCTCCATGGCTGACTAGCAAGCAACAAGCAAGCACAAATCACTGCTGAAATTTCATAAATTCAATTGGCTGTTCCTATCAGTGATTATCAGGAAGCCCAGTGCCTGATCTTTCCTTGGTGATTTTTCTGGGAAAATTGAAAGCAGAGAGTACAGTAAGAGATTGTTCAAGCCAGCTTTCTCAGACATTTAACCAGAAGTACAGTCTCTAGCCAGTCTGTTCCAGATCACACAAACCAGATGTTAATTCCCCCCCTACAAAATCCATCCAGAGATATAAGATGCCCGCACAGATTTACTGTCCTGCTAACACTTGGCCAAATGTTAGTGTTAAAGAAGAGGTGGTTCTTCTCACAACCTGTTGGCCTGGAATCTCCAATGCTGTTGTGGTTGTTGCCTTGGCAGCCAACAGTGCCTTCATCTTTGCCTTCTTTCTTTTGCAACTCTCCTTCAGCAGCTGCAATTATGAGATCTGTCACAGCCTTTTCCAGAATGGAACAACTTGCCACAACCAATTTGCCATGGCCAACTCTCTGCAGCCAACTCACCATGGCCAACTCAACTCATGGCCAACTCACCACAGGACAATTGAACAATTTGAAGTAATTATTTAAAATAATTAAAATATATATTTAATTTTTTGTCGTTCACATTTCATTTTCTCCTCCTTTTTTGCATCATTTGTTTGATGATTCTATTCCACAATTTCTTCGATATTAATGTAACTTTTGTCCCGCACCGAGTTGGCTGTGATGAGTTGGCCATGGCAATCTGTCCTAGACCAGCCTGTTCTGCAGCAGGCAGAAGCATTGATCCCACTCTTCCTCTCACAGCACTCCATCTTCAGCTGACACTATAACTGTCACTGGTCCTATCCTCAGATCACAGCTTTCTCTTGCCACAGAAAGCCCAGAGATTGCTGCTGCTAGTATCACTGCCTCCATTCAGGCCACTGAGTTTCTTTTTTCAAGGCATGATGAGTTAGGAAGAAGACCAGCTGTTGACTAATTTACATGAATACCCCTAGTTTCAGTATCCTTATAGTTTCTCTTCTATTTAAAGAGATGCAAAATCATTCTCAAAACTTATAAGCTATCATCTAACTTTAATTGGCAAATTTTATAGATACTCTTACACATAATCATATTTCTTATGCTTTTTCATATCTTCCCTTGACTGGCTTGGTTTTGCATTCACATGATATTATAGAGGACAGAACAGACACACAATATTCTTTCACTGTTGATGTTTGCAAGCCTTCCATGCAGAAACACTCATATCAATAAAAACTAAAAGCATACATGTATATATACCAAAGACTACTTATCAAAAATGAGGCTATGTAGAATAAACGTGCTGGAAGTTCTGCTGGCATGTCTTCTTCATTTTGGACAACTTTGCAGTTTGTTTCTGTTCTGCTTATATGCTGCTAGTTTGAAGGTGTTGCAAAAGAAGCAACAGCTTGTTTGAACAGGCTATTTCATGACGTATTCCTCAATGCAGTCTCTTGCTATGTAAACAAAGTATTCCCCCTTCCCCCATCTCCAATGGGAAAGAGAAGTAAACTAAGAAAGTATTACTTAAGCCGGAGAGAAAGAGAAGGGAGAGAGAGAGAAGATACCAAAGAAAGATTCAGCATCTGTTTCTTTCCATTACTCTTTGGAGACATGGCTCTGTTGAGATTAGATAATCCCGATTAAAATATCTTTTCCCTATCCAGTGAAGCTCATGGATCCTCTCAAGAGTCAGGCTCAAACCAGCTTCAAGAGGAAGAAAGCCAAAAAAAAGTTTGGCTTTTTTCCCTTTACTTATACTTCTAACATCCTTGCAACATACAAAGAAGAGATCTCACTACGTAGCACAAGAACCCTTTGCTTCCTCCACCTTTTCGAACCTGTGGTAAATACATTATTTCTTATTAAGGGATGTATGACAGAACAATGACATGCAGAGAGACTTATCAACTAGTATAATGAGCGTGACGCATTTAAAAATGCATTCTGTATATATGTTGAATTGTACACTTACACAGGAAGACACTGAAGTCTTCCCAAAGAAGCTTGCTGTTCTATGAGAGATGGGTGGAGAGAAAAATAGAGGCAATGGCACCCAGTGAACCCTGGGAATTTTCAGGACTTACCTTTCAATTATATGAATGCCCATGATGAAGGGGTGCATTTCTGGACTTTGAGGGCAGCAAAGTTTGCACTTGGTATGAGCACTCAGCACAGTCCCATCACTAAGTGTGAATCGGTAAGATGGGCTGAAGGCCGTGCCCCGTGTCATCACTGAGCAGAAACAGAAAGGGAAGGGGGAGGAAAGAAAAGGTATCTTAAGGATTAGGATGATTTGCCTCCTTGGGTTGCTAGAAATATTTGTGAAGTAGCAGAGGATAGGCAATCCACAAGCAATGTACATACCACATGCCCCTCTGATGCAATCCCAGGAACACACAAAAACCATGTCTCAAAAATTCAACAGCAAATTCCCATTTTTGATAGCAATTATCATTTAGGTTTTTTAAAAAAGAATCATGGTTTTAGCTTTCAATAGAGTCAATATACCTTTTTTTTTAAAAAAATAAAGAACCTTAAACGTTGCATGTATCTTCTCAATTGCAGGAGGCAAGTAATGGTGTGCTTGTGGTGTGCTTGTGTATCAAATGGTGTTCTCTTTTAGAGATCTGTCTTGCATAGAATAGTGTGAGCGTGCTGGAATAAAGATGGCCTTTAGTCACACTTGCGGCATACTAAGCCAAAATGTGCCCAGACCAGACCAGTACTGTCCTTGCTATTAGCAGAGACTGCTGCATGAGACACAGAGAAGTTTAAGATAGCAATAGGACTAACATTAGACTTGTATACCGCTTCACAGTGCTTTACAGCCCTCTCTAAGCGGTTTGCAGAGTCAGCATATTGCCTCCAAACAATCTGGGTCCTTATTTTACCGACCTCGGAAAGATGGAAGGCTGAGTCAACCTTGAGCCAGGTGGGATTCAACCTGCCAAACTGCTGGCAGCCAGTGATCAGCAGAAGTAGCCTTGCACTACTGCACTCTAACCACTGCACCACCACGGCTCAAGATATGCAAATGCTGATAAAACCGATCATACGATGTTTATAAGAGGAGTAAATGTTTGGAGAAAGAAATGAAAATGATTGTGTATAAGAGCATGCTTCCTGCTGTGTGTTATACAGAAGTGAGACGTATCAGAAGAAACATAAATGTTGAATTCAGCAGGAATATGATACTTGAGAGTATGTAAGAGTATGTGGGGTAAAACAAGAAAGAGGATCAAAGATGAATGAGGGCTCAATAAACATGGTCAGAATACAAAAGGGCGTGACCAATATTGAAATAAATTAAGATTGTTTGGTCATATAAAGAAAAGTAATGAGGACTCAATAGTAAATAAATATATGAAGAATGAATGAGTTGAGGGGAAGGAGAAAACTACAAAAGACATGGTTTGAAACTTTAGGTGATCCTTTAAAAAAAGGTATAAAGGACAAAGGCATTTTTTAAGCAATATATGAATGAAGGATGGTGTGCCAGGGTAGAAAGGTACGAAGTACAGTAAATAGTTTGGGTATAAACAAGATACAGTTATATTTGTTTTCTTGTCCTTATATCATGCTTATATTATATACTATTTCTCACTACTTTTATGCGGTCTGCCTAACATTGGTTCCCCCCGCCCCCCCAAAAAACAGTAGGATGGGTATGTATGTATGTATGTATGTATGTATGTATGTATGTATGTATGTATGTATGTATGTATGTATGTAAAAAAAAATTCAAGCCCTGAAAAATTTGAAAACAATGGGCTGAAAAGTCCAACCCTGTCCATTCAATGATCTTGCTGCATCACCAGCATGCAACCTACAGCCCTCAGAGGCCTAAAAAAGAAGAAAAAGTGTACTTCGCTGCTATGAATTGTAGGAGTTTCTTTTCTGCTACATAAAGTTTAACTACAGTTTAGTATTTTATGGGTCCTTATATTACAATTCTGAGCTTGCTGACTTTCAACTCCCATTTTATAAATCAGGGAAATGAAACTGAAACAGTAAATTTTTCAAGTTGAACAGGAATTTGAACAGAATGCCATCGAATTCTTTATTGGCCAAGTGTGATTGGACACACAAGGAATTTGTCTCTGGTGCACACTGAGAGCTTATCACCGGAGATAAATTCTTTGTGTGTCCAATCACATATGGCCAATAAAGATTTCTGTCCTGTCCTGTCCTGTCCCGTCCCATCCCATTCTATTCTATTCCTACTCTATTCTATTCACAAGTATCTCTAGAGATAAAGAGAAGTTTCAATTTTTCTCTCTCCGAAATTTCTAAATGGATAGATCTTTAAACAATCTTCACTCATTTTATGAAGTTGTGTCCCCAACCCACTCCAAGATCACTGTAATACCAACCCCCTTCCCTCAAAGCTGTGCAGCCCTGTTTCAGTGAGAAATCATCAACCATCTCCTTCTGAAAGTCCTATGGAAATTAACATGTCAAAAACCTCCTGGGATTTTCATAAACAATTTAATCCTTTTAGCAGAGAAAAAAATTCTTTCAGCCCCATCTTATAAGGAGATACAATTTTACTGATCCACGCTTCAAGGGTGTTGTAAAATGATAAACATCTTTACACTTTACATTAGCACTTAGGAAAATTACTAATATAAAAGCCAAGAATGCTCATCACCTACTGACATTTTATCTCAAATTTTCTGGGAGGCTCTGCCTGCCCCTTTCTCTTCTGTCAAGCTAATGTTTGAGAATTGTTAGACAGGATTTCCCCAAAGGAGCTTTACTGGCTGATTGGGAGTCTGAACTTATCTTCCCTGATCTAATCCAAGATTCAACCTAGCACGCCAATTCTACATAAAAAGATGCAAGTTGCAGAGATTTTGGAATATTTCTGTCCCCTTTGGGACCAATGAAGCAGCCAAGCTTTGGATAACTTGGCCTGTTTCCTTTAGTTGTCACTTCCTGACAAAAAAAAAACAAAAAAACCTTTGGGTTAGCACAACATCCCTATGCCTGGGTCCAGAGCAGGGGTGAAATCCTCCCAGTTTGGTCCGGTTTGGCTGAACAGGTAGGGACGATTGTCCTTGGTTAGCAATAGCAATAGCAGTTAGACTTATATACCGCATCATAGGGCTTTCAGCCCTCTCTAAGCGGTTTACAGAGTCAGCATATCGCCCCCAACAACAATCCGGGTCCTCATTTTACCCACCTCGGAAGGATGGAAGGCTGAGTCAACCCTGAGCCGGTGAGATTTGAACCGCCGAACTGCAGCTTAGCAGTCAGCTGAAGTGGCTGCAGTACTGCACTCTATCCACTGCGCCACCTCGGCTCATTCTGCGAACCGGTAGTTAAAAAAAAAGTTTCCAACGATCGCGCAGCTCAAAGCTGAGCTGCGCGATCGTCAGAAGTTATTTTTAAAACCTTTTTAAAGCATTTTTGTCCCTGACAGTTCACCCGGGGGGAAAAAAAGCTGAAAGTGAAAAAAAAGTTGGCCATGTCCACCAAGTCACCTGACCCACCACCACCAAGCCACGCCCACAGAACCGGGGGACAGGGGATGGGGGTTAGCTTTCACCACTGGTCCAGAGGTCTTGTATAACAGATTGCTAGAAGAATGTAAAGAAAGCTAGTAGTTCAGTAGCTAGTAGTTCAGAGAGGAATTCTACTTTCCTCTGAACTGCCAGCAATCTTTCCTGCCACTACTCAGCCATTTCCTTTGCCAGCATTATGTGCCATCTTCATTTTTTAACAACTGTATTTTCACTCTGAAAAGTCCTAATCCAACAAACACAGAAGCCTTCTTACCTTCCTGAAATAGCTGCTTGGCATAAGACGGCTCCCTGCCCTGAGGCTGGAAGAAAGCATAGATGCATTTTCTCACTAAATCCTCCCAGCCAGTCCGGCCTGCTGCTCTGAGGGAACTGGTGTCAATGGAGATGATTTTACCTGTGCGGAGCAGGATGAAAACAAAGACATTAGACCTAGGAATCTAAAGCAGAGTAGTACAAGGATATATTCAATATATATTGCACCTTCTACACCTGTCCATTAGCTGTAAACTGCCCTCGGTTCCTCAGCCTGCTATTTATGTTTCAACTGTTAATTTTTCATTATTTAAAAATTGCTTAAGCTGCCTTGAATGCTCTGTTTTTAGAAGTGTAAAAGGTACACAAACCTAAATAAACATGATAGATAAATGAAACTGCCACTTATAACCTTGTTTATGACTGCCACTTAGGTAAATAGGCTTTCTTCTAATAAAACCATCATGTGAACTATCCAAATATCTCCTGCTCTCTTAAAAGATGTCTATTGCCTTTCATTATTTCTAAATTAGTTCTGCTAAACCTTTGAAGTGCTATTTTTCTCCCTTACATATATGAAATGACCAAATATAACTCCTTTAATTCCCGGTCTGCAATTGACGACTCCAAATGGCAAAATTTACACATGTAGAACTAAACAGGCTTATATTTAACTATTATCACTTAAGAGTCCATTTAGGTTGAGGGAGCAGGTAAGACACAAAAAATGCTGTTCTTATTTATTTATTCATCAGATTTATACACTGCCCATTTCACTATCTAAGTGACTGACATTCTTGCCTCTCCTACCTTCATAACTCACAATCGTATGCATTGCAAGGACAACTTTTACTTAAGTAGATGGAAGAACAGTAGAGATAAAAAATGAATAATGTTAAAATGTTAAAGTTCCTCAGTAACTTATTTCACATCCATAGAGGGCTTCAGATTTGTCTTTTCCTGTCCCTTACACTGGCTCCACATTTTTTAATGAAACTGTGAAGCAGGGATTGGCAACTTAAAGCCAGCAAATGTCTTTTAAAAAAAATAGTTACCAACATTAGACACATTTTCCCCATAATTTTGAGGTGCTAATACCTAAAAGCAGTAGTGTAAGCTGCAAAACTGGCTGAACATAGTTTAAAGAAACAAGAGAATCCCAAACTCAAGGGGGGAAAAAAAACTTGCTCTTTTCATTGTTGCTCATCCCAACATAGCATTTGTCTTCCTCAATAAATGTTGAGCGGAGTCCCAGGCACTATAAGGAACAACTAAGAGATATCCATGATATAGTCTCTATTTTGGAGACCAAGATGGCCAAGCAAGTGGATCTTTCAGTTGTACCAAAACTGCAGCCTGACAAAATACCCTATGATTTCCAAAGCCTTGCAGAAGCAATTATCTACTTATTTTTCTGACAGATACCTGTAGTATCTTGCTTGGTCATGAAAGATTCTGATGTGGTGGGAGCTGTAGATCGAGGCAATCTTCGTGCAATGCATATTAGGCAGGACTGCAAATCTGTTGTGAATAAAACAAAAAAAAAGATTGAAGGTTACTAATTTAAATTCCTATGCCACCTCTTTTTATTTTTCATTTACTTCTTCCACACTGTCTCCTTCCTCCCTTCCCATATCTTGGGCAATCATCAGAGCCATTCTCCCTCCCTCTCTCTTTTATACATTGTATGTGCAAAGAGGCCAGGTAAAAGAGGAAGACCTCTACTAAAGATATTACAGGTCCTCCTTAGACTTACTTTATAATGAGGAACCCTTTTCTGTTTCTCTAGCTAACACAAAATGGAATACTAAGACAGTGGCTCAATCGGGGCTTTGCAACAAAAGCAAGCCCTGAGCAAACAAAATGGGGAAATTGTAGCATTAGGGAAGAGGACCTGGGGGGAGGCAGAATTAGAGAAGGGATAGGGAGAATGCAAGAGAAAGAAAGGCCTCACCAAAGGGAAACTGATGGGATGGGCTTCTCTCATTTCGGGATAGGATAAGACTGCAACAACCCAACTGAATTGCTTAGCTGTTTTCATTTGGTGAAGAATGAAAATAGTCCCTCTCCAACCATCGTTTAGGAATCATCACTGGAGCCATGGCTAAACTAAGCCCCCCCCCCATTTTGCATGAGCAGCAGCATTGTTCTTCACAGTAACAAGATCCTATAAACCAACACCCCTCTAAAGTGAAGCTCTCCAGATGCATTGGGCTGGAATTCCCACCATCCTGCACACATATTGGCAGTCTTCACCAGGGAAGTGGGAATGATAGCCCAATATATCTCGAGGGTGCCAGCTTGGGAAAGGTTAAAAATTTGCTTGCAAGAGAAAAGGACTGGCATACTCCCATGTGTATGCGTGTGTTCGTTCCACACTGTTTGGGAGAATTAATTTTAAGGCCATTTGGTTCTGGCAACACTGCAAAATAAAAGGCACTTGCGGAAGCCAACAATTATCAGCTCTGGGCAAAGTATGTGCTCATAAACCCCTCTGTGATTTATTTCTTCCAGTCATGATCTCCTGTGAAAGCTGCAATGGATTAATTCAGCTAATGCACTGGAACGAAATGGCCGTTACGGAGGAATAAGCCTGAAGTGTTCTGCTGGAAAGTCTTGTTGGCATGATGCGTCTGAGGAACAGTACAGATCAAGATCAAGATCCCAATTCGGAATCCATGTCTGCTAAATTATGCATTTGGAATCCAGGCAGATACCCACCCAGCGCAATGGTGGGGGATTTCAGTAAACACAATATATATATTGTGTTATATATGTGTGTGTGTATTCCTGGAAGCAACTACAGACCATTCAGAGATAATCAGAGGAGACAAGCAAGCTTGCTACTGGAAAATAATCAGGAGAACACTCCAGCTTCACTGATTGAATTAATGAAGGGTATCATTAACCTACCTCCCTTTCATCTGTTTTAACTTTCAACTGAGATATCACTTTACTCAATTCATTTTGGGGAGAGTGACTTCATCATCAGGGTGCTGCTGTTAAAATTTCAGAATACTAGTTTATTACCGCATTAACATTGCAGACTTGGGAATATCAAAAATCCGTACAATGTCAAAACTCACCGAAGAGGCAGGACAACTGAATACGCCATAAGTACTATATATCTACCTATTCATTCTGACTTTGGCTGATTTCTTTGTAATAAGATACTTAACATAATCCAGTAGCATGAATGCAGTGTTGCAGTACTACAGAAACCAAAAAGAATCATGTCTGAACAATGTCAAAGATTTAATAGTCTTAGACCAAACCTCTAATAGCTTTAATAATGGAAATTAGTTTCTTTTGTACTAAGCTCCGAAGGATTATGTTTCAGCATCTTTAGCAAGATGGTTCAAAGAGTCCTATATTTTTATTTTTATGCAATTGATTAGGTCCTCTGCCAGGACTGGACATATGGAGCTATTCCTAATCTTCCCCACCCAAAGAGTGATGTAAAAGCAACAGACTGGTGTGAATATAAGTAGCAAGAAGGAGTTGGGCTGCAATGGATCTTTTGGAAACCTTTCCTTTCCCATGAGGACTAAATTTGCTCATCAATTGAGTGTGAAATTTGGAAGGTATGTAGTATAGTAAAATCTGTGGGTTTTACATGTTGAGTAAAATCCCTCCTCTTAAGTCAGCAGGAAATGTTGCAGACAGTATGGGCTTTTACAGAGTTGCAATCCTCTTGCAATGAAAGTCCTATGGAAGGACAGAAGGAAATCATCTGTGGCTTTTCCTCCCTTTCTGTTGCACCATGAAGTAGCCCTTTTCCACCTCCAGATCTAGCAGTCTTTACCTTCACCTTCTTCTTTGATCAGTTTTGGCTGAGACACCGTAAAGCACTGCATAACCTCGTAACGCTGGCGGGCTTCCTGGTTCTCGGCACCTGGCTCATCTGGGGGACGGATCAGCATCCTGCAGTTGAAGGTGTGGCTGTTGCGTCGCGTGGATTCTTGGGGCCAAGGGACTCCATTAACTGCAGATGCACATGGGATAGAATAAAGACGCTTTTTGAAGGGTTTTGAAAAAGTGAATGTGCAGCAACCAGAATTTGGAAACTGAGATTACTACAGCTTTGCCCAAACGCCAATAAGTATAAGAAACCATTATAATGAGTCAAAGCCCCAATATTTCTATTTATTTATATGATTTATACCACCATTACCTATTCTAGATACTCTGACATTAACTCAAATGGCAAGGATCAGGAAGTAAGCGTGGAAAAAATTCTGATCACAGCAAACACTCCTCTTTTGTTTTCTATGCAAACATGTCTTGTTTTCTTTCTTTCTTATGACTACTAGTGCAGCATCTTTACTATTGCAGAAGAAATGCAGTAGATGCCAAGAAGATCCACACACTACTTCCCCCTTTCCTTCTCAAAGAAGACAAGCTCGTCCCCATATTCTCTTTACTCCTTCCACCATCTCTAAGAACATTGATGGCATGACTTCTTTCTCCTTCTTTTCTGTGATCCTTGATATCCTCCAAAGAGGAAAAATCTAAGGGGATTTTTTTTTTACAGGAGGTGACAAGTGCAGTGATAACTCTACTTCTCCTTCCTTGATCGAAAAAAATCCCCATGAATGACTAACGAACGGTAATGCATAACTGAAAATGGGTTTTTCAGAAGGAAAGTTCAAAAATAAATGTGCTAAGTCAACACAATCTTAACAGATCTATTTTGCATAAATAATCTCTCTCTAAAAATTGAAAGTAAAAAATTACAGTTTCACCAGGTGGTTCACAGATTGACACCTTTGTGGTGGGGGGAGGGAGAAACATGCCTCCAGCCACAAACATCATTCTTGGTCAAGCTATATATATATATCACTAAATCCTTTTACTGATTGAAAACATATACATGCAAAGGATATATTAGACTCACAGAATGATGGTACTTCTGAAATTTTCTGCTATGGTTACCTCTCATATTTGCATTCAGCATAGCAGTTTCCTTGGCAACCAAATTCACATTTTTTTAAAAAAATCCATGTTCAGTATGAATAAGGAACACCTTGCATACTTTTCTCAGAAAGTACTAGAAAAACACAAGTTTTTTAATTTGTCTATAAAAAACTGGCTGAGCTGTATGCGCGCGTGAGAATATGTGTTTAATGCAACAGTAACATTTCACAAAACATTGAACTCTATTCATGCATAAGTGTACACTGTAGTAAGCTAAAATCAGACCTGATTAAGTGAAATATTGATTTAAACCTACCTTATATTAAATTAGCTTAAGTCAATTTTATATTGACTGAAGCAAATTTGATACCAGCCACACTGAAATCAATATTAAAATGGTCTATGCTAGCACTAGTTTAACAGAACTGATTTTGAAAATTGCAGCATATGTTAAAGGGGCATCTGATTGTTTACTTAAAATCTAAAGCAAACTCCAGCAATTTGACATTTAAATACCCAGTATGGTGTAGCACTGAAATTGATAGACCCCGGTTCAAGTCCCAACTCAGCAATGGAATTTGTCTGGGTGACTGATTCTCTCACTTTGTTCTTGTTGTGAAATAAAATAAAGGGAAACCTCAAGTAAATCACCTTGGATTCCTGGATAAGGATGGAAAATAAAGCTAATAAAGTTTAAAGTTAATAGATGAAGGTAAATAATCTTTAAATCCTGCAGAACTGTGCAATGTAATAGAAAAATGGTACAAATAATATCCATCTTGGGCATCCTCTTCCCCAGTAAAATGTACTTGGTATATGATTGTGCATATGAAGGTATGACATATTATTAGATGATGCATGTAAACATGAGCCAAAAAATGTCCATCTCTGACTAAGACCTTATTCCAACCGAATGGACATGCAAGGATCTTAGATTGCAGTTTTCCTCTCACTGTGAAATTCAACCAAAAAAGAAAGAAAAAAGACAGCAGAACACTAAAATACATTTATAATTTCAAAAGGATTCTTCTTCAAGGACTATTTTGTCTTTCAAATGGCTCAAAGAAGAGTGTCATACAAATTTTCACTATTGCACAATAACACTCCCTGCTGAGTATTAGCCCTTTTTGGCAACACTTTTCTAGATAGGGGACCCTTTTAGATTTTGAACTTATTGCATTTGGCACTTGTTTCACCTATCATTAAGGTTGCACAGGCAGGTCTGTTAAATTTGGGTCAGTGATCAGACACATATACATGTATGTGCTTCATAGATGCACAAATGCAAATGCATGATCAAGTAGAGCTATAGCAAGTGAAGGGTTCCAGATTATAAGACATGAAATCGGTATTGCTACTTTATTATCATTTTCTACTTATGTATTTTGAACCTTCAAAGAAGTCCTGCAGAGTGGGTAATACAGCAAGAGCTGGGAATTTATATCTCTCTGGCTTTCTGTATTCATATAAAATCATTGCTGACCTTCACTTGTTTTCAATAAAGTGCTCAGTGTGTTATTGATGGTTTCTCTTTCCCTCCATGGAAGTGTAACATGTACCTTTGCAGCTTCAGCAAACTCTTGCATTGACCCAATAAGACAGTTGTAAAAACTATGAGAGTTTACTGAATTAGTGACTTGTCAACTAATAAAGCTTTAGCTAATAGGCCATAACTTTGATAAACAGAACCTTGTTAAGCAAGAGGGGTTTTATCATCAAGTTGATTAAACAGCAGCAAGCAGTTGACCTTCTCTGAACAAAACATTGATTTGTAAGCAGCCAGTAACCTCTCTGACTAAATCAGGCTATGTACTCAATGTGCCACATTAATGACGAGCTGACCAAAGAGCATCTTTGTGCCTCCAGTCCCTGGTTTAGTTTGCTGGCTAAGCTGACACTCAGGAAGCATTTCACATTTTTAGCTCTCTAGCTTTCAGACCGGCAAAAAAAATTGTTTCTGGTTGAGTAGTCAACTGAAGTTCTTACTGAGAATTACATAATGATGCTTGTGAGTTAGCATATTATTCAAAAATCAGCTTAAATGCAGAATGAATGATATGCATTTGGAATGGCATGTCACCAGCAAAATTAAATTGGATCTTGTTTGCAAAACAGAGCTGCTTCCTAATCTCTTAACCACCTGCTAGTGCTCCTGAGTGCAGCTTGCATCTACTCAACTCAACTGTACATTCTGAGAAGCAGTCAACATATTAAGCTGAAGCCTGGAAGAAATCAAACACTTAGAATGTGTTATATGAAGTGGCTTTTGAATCTGATATATAAAGAAAAGAAAAACATGGCCATTTTTTTTCTAGGCCATCTATTATCACTTCTTCAAGCTAAAAACCACAACTCCTTCTTTTTATTCATAAATGTTACCAAAGAATATCAATCAGAACTCTAGATAATGAAGCAGATTTAGGATACCTGGAATTTTAATCAGTTTTCTTTTTACATCATGATTTTTAATATAGTCCTTATATTCTGGTAAAAATGTTTTAAGGTTTACTATTGTGGTTTTAGAGAGCCTTAGTTTTCCCTGAACACTTACTTCATGTACTACCTAGAAAAGTTATCCTAGTATCCTGACATGAATTTATATTGAAATTATATGAATGTGTTTCGTTGATTCAGCAGCAGCTTTGCAAAGAGAATGAGAGAAGGCCAAGAAAGTCACACTGCTCACCTAGTGATTTAGGCAGCAAATTCTTGACAAATTCAGCATGATCTCCCACATGTAAGATACTGTAGACACTGGTGTTCATAAGCTCCTCTTGGTTATAGCCTAAGTAGCTGGTCACATTCTCAGACACAAACACAATCCGTCCTTCACGATTCACAACATAGAAAAAGCCATCCAGTGCCTGCAGGGGCCAAAACAATGACAAAGGGCATTAAGAAAGGTGTTTCTATCTGTACATGTCTTTAGAACAATGAAGAGCTGAGAATTGGGGATATGGATGATCAGGGCACCATGATGGGTAAAGTATCAGAAATATACAAGTAACAATGATAAATAGGCCCAGCAGTCATGCTTAATACATATAATCAACTTATTAAAAAAATACTGGTCTCTACTCCTATGTTGGCAAATGCATATTACTTTAGTCGAACACTGCATGAACACATCCACTTTATATACTCTACTTGCAGACCATGCTAACAAGTGTTTTCAGAATAAGAAGTCTAGATTTTTAGATTATACTGCCATCAAATCTGCCAAACTTCATCACTGGCTCTCCCTCTACCACTTTCTTTGTGCTGCTCTTTGCTGCCCAAGGTGACTCTGCCAGAGTTTCTTGCCTAACCAGCATGTTTTCTTACAATGCTGATATAAAGAAAAGAAATAATTGTTGGCATTGATGCGCCAGGTGACAACTCCCATGGAGGGTGAGAATTTATCCCATAATTTATCTCATAATTTGACTTAACATTTGTCTTTCCCGCCACGAGGCTTTTTTCTTCTTCTTTCTGTAGAAGGCTAACTTGAGAGAGAAAAATCTGTTGTTCAGACATTTAAAATCAGAAGGATCTCAATGGGGCTGGCCTAAAACAGAGCTCTCCAACCTTTCTGGCCCAGTGGCAAGGGGGGGAGGAGATGGTTCCGCATGAGTGGTGGGGAAGTGCACACATGCAGCTCCATTTGTGTGAGTGGCAGGTGCTTGCTTGCCACTTCCGCAACCTGGTTCCGAATGGCTTAAGGCCCGGTAATGGGCTGTGACCCCATGGTTTGAGGATGCCTGGCCTAAAATATTCTTATGTGAAGATGAAACGCTCAAAGGGCGCAGTCTGCTAATTAGGATGGAGCACCTTTGAATTCATAAGAATGAAAGAAACAGTGGGATCGCTGCAGAAGTGGGAGAAAGTAAAGTAGAATCTAACTAACACAAGGCATGGCAGATTTCTGATTGCTGTATATTTTCTAAACAGTGACTTCACTTTGGTATAGTTGAGGGATGCCTAAGTGCTGTCTGAGTCATACAGGGCTGAAGATGGTTTAGGCCGCCCCTTCGTCATTCAAAACAATATATGCCCAGACCCAACCACATACTTGGGCATTTCTATCAGCATCTGTTTCTCTTGTTAGTATTGCTTTTGCTAGGGAGGCATAATTTATCTGGCTCTGGGCTCTTTATTTTGTCCTGGAAGAGTGGTTCCTTCTATATTAGCTGCTGGAAACAGGAAGTAATTTCAAACCAAGCCAATCCACTCTCCAAGCCTCCCCTCCAACAACAAAATTAGCCCATGGCTTGCACTTTCACTGAGTCACCGTTGTCTGTTGCTAAGCAACAAGAGGTTTCTGCATTACATGCTTTTGAGTGGAAAGTGCAGCTCACAGGTTCCTGTCTGAATTAAAATTCCGCCCCCTTTAATTTTCAGCTGTTTTAGGACACTAACAGTCTTATCATAACAATTAAATGTGATATGGTTTTTTAAAGTATTTGGGAAAGAGAAAGGTACATGAATAAATCATGCAGGACACAGCGGTAAAGGAAAAAAGTGAATAAACAGTTGGAAACAGTATTGAATGTAGATCAGTCTTAGTTAATGTGGCCCATCTGACACTTGTCTAACCTGAGACTGATCATAAATAATCTACTTCCAGATATTAGGAATGGGACTAATTTTGCTGTTAAATGTAAAAATTCAAACATGCATTGTACAAGTGATTGGTGAGTAGGGAACATATATCACAAGAAATATCAAAATGAAGAATCTCTTAGTTCTTTCAAGAAATGATTCCCCTTCTTTAATATGAATCCCCCTCCCCCCAAAAAACGTATTAGTCTGAGGGTTTGTTGGTACATTGCATGCACTTCCTAGAATGGGGGTGTCAAACTCACGACCCACAAGCTGGATGTGTCATGCACTGGCCACGCCCACCCCCATTTTAGCAAAGGGGGGGAAAGTCATGATATGTCACGTAACAACATCGTGACGACATGAGTTTGACACTCCTATCCTAGAAGGTGGTGAGTGGACAGAATGTAGTATTAACTTTACCAGGAAATATAGCATTGGTATAACTGTGACTGCAAATTTAGCCTACACATTCTTGATATTGTTAAAAAGTTCAAAATGAACAAAGCTATGATGGGCAGCAGAGGTCAATTAGTCATTCTAGTAATGACCTATTATTAATTAATTAATTAATACTACCCAATTCAAACAACATGGCAAATGTCAAACAAATTTTGAAACCTGAAATAGCAAAATAATAAATTGTGAAGCATATGACAGAATGAAAGTAAATAAAGAAAAATAGATGTTGTGTGTCTGAAAAAATAGGAAACAATGGAAGAAATATATCTATTCAGAGCGAATGCGGCTTGATTTTGTGAGGCAGGGTTAATGAATACATGCACAGAAGATAGCTTTATTTATGAATAAAAGGGGTGAAAAGAATATCAGAAAATATGCACTAATATCATCTGGGGTACTGTCAGTATATATGAAAGCAGGAATTCCTAGGTTAGCAATAGTTAAATATTATGCCCCAGGAAATGGGGAATATGAAAGAAGCAGACACGTTTTTTTAAAAAAAAACAACAACAATGCAATGTTCTGAATGAACACAACACGGGGAAAAAGATGATTCAACCAAGGGACATGAATGGATGAGGAAAATGAGACCTGGAATATAGAAAAAAATGATTAGGATATTTAGAAGAGATCAAGAATGATTGAGAATGGTGACAGGAGACAACCTGCTTTGAAAGAGCTCCCTTGTTTAAAGCCAAATATTTTCCTTATATGTAAATGAGATTTAAAAACCATGATTAATTTTATTGTTTATGAAAAATGTTTGGGAGCATGAGTGAAAGGCACAAGATTAAGAGAGGCACTAAATGTGGGACCTCCCCAAAAAAACCCCAACTCTAGGAAAAGAAAGTAGAATCTTATGAGTCTTCATGGCTTTTTCTCTCAGGATGTTTTTCTCTCAACATTTTGCACAGGAATGTTAGTAGTGGTAGCTTTGGAGACAGGCAGAAATCCCCAGGAAAGATTGGCTGACCAGCTAGAATGGGTTGGCAGCAGACAGAGTCTGATGATTGGTTCCAGAACTGGAGAAGTGGTTACAGAGTTCCTACAAGGAGTCGTGGATAGCATGGCAGCTTTACAAATATTGCTAATCAGAAGAAACATAATTGGTTGCAATGGGAACTGGGTGCTACAGCCATGCAGTGCTATGTGAAACAGAAAAGTGAATAAAGAAATACTTTAAGGTGATAATAGGCACATAATGAATGTGGATCAAAAATCCGTTTGTGACCATTGGGTTAAGTGAATGCTCAATGGTCATAAGGGTAAAAAATGGTCATATGTCACTTTTTTCAGTGCTGTTGTAACAGCCATGAAATGAATGATTGCAAGTTGAGGACTACCTGTAATCTATTTCCCCAACATCTTTCTTTTAGTATAATTAGTAATTAGTCCCAACATGGAAGTTCCACAATTTCTTATGCAAATACCTACTTTCTATTTTCTAGCAAAATTTAAAAGAAAACACTATTGAAAAAAAAAGTTGCATTAGAAATACTACGTGGAGCAGCTGTTTTCTTAAGCACATACCTCAAGAAGAAGAGGCCCGAGGGATTCCTTTTCAATCACTCCTTGGCTGCTGGATGAGATATCAGACTTCTGGACATCATCATCAGCTGTTTTTTCTACAATGTAGAAAAATACACTTTTGAGACAAAGAGAATTTACTTTCATTTTTGAGTACAACTTAGCCGTTCCAGAAAAAGTCTGTAGAGAAAGCATAACAAATGTTTAAATCATGTTTGCCAATAAGGTCAGAGACTAGAAATATGCCAAGAAAAAAGAGGAAAAGAAACCAGGGGGTCACTGTCTAGGAAGGAGGGGAAAACAAGGGCATTCATTTAAAGTCAGAGACAGTCCTTGTTTAAAAAGAGAAACGGAAGATCCCTTTTCTTCGAATGACTGAAGCAGGGTCAGTAATTAGGAAACTCATAAAAATTGGTCCACAAATAGGGAAAAGCAGGAGCCAGGAAGATCTTGGAACAACAGTTGGATTGAGGATGTTCTTACAAAGAGCCAACTGTTGAGCTGCATGAAAGTGAATCCAGCATTATTTCATTCCAATGATTTTTGCTCATGCTGAGGATCTGATTGACCATTTAGTAGGAATGGAAACTAATCTCCTGTACAGCATTCCCAGCCTTTTGAGCTGTGCTGAATTAACATTCCCATTATTCAATAGCCATGTGGCATGGCTGTTGGGAATTATAATCCAACCCATCTGGAGGGGGGTCTCTGGTTGGATAATGTTCTTCTAAAGATAGCTTTCTTCTGCAGTATGTAATTTAGCTCAAAAGCAAGAACTCTCTGCAGGCAAATCACATGCTGTAGCTTCTTTCTTCTAGTGGCACATGATCAACTAACTTTCACAGACTAATCTGGGGAAATTATGCAAAGTGAAAAGAATACAGAGCTTCATCTGTAATTATGACATAGAAAGCCATCTGGATTGGGGATGGTTTTCAATGTTCTTCCAATTCTGTGATTCTGAGATCATAAAAACACAACTATCTTAACTTTTGCTTTATTTTAGGGAATGCTGTAAAAGCTGTGGAATAGACATTGGAAATGCAGTTGGGGTCCTGCATAAAACCTGTCCATGAGTGAGGAAAACAGTCTAAAATAATGTTACATGCTGGGAACATCTCTGTTGTCATGCCAATTCCACTGAATTACTGTTCAGAACTGTTGCTGTGATTTTCCATTCTGAATCTTTAATTGGGATATGGAATCCTTCTTCAAATTTAGCAAAATAGTTTCACACTGCACTTTCAGTTCTCTTATTCAAAACAATCCACTGCTGGTAGAATGAAACATTACCATCTTCTCCACTATGTCTAAAAATTATTTAAGAATGTAGTGTGGGCATTCAAAGTGTATTTTATGAAGCAAAATTATTAAAACATCAAAAAACAATATATCTCCATCCTCTAAACAAAATCTTTATTTAATATATAATTTCTCACATCAGATTTTGGGACTGAATTGATAATTCAGCAAGAAATTCCACAATATGAAGTACCTCTTGAAATTCTAGTCTGGAGATCTGGGAGACCCAGGAAGAATATTCTTTTATTTGAATAAAATATATCAAATAAGGGGTGGGTGGGTGTCAACCTATTTTCCAAAGCACCTGAAGGTCAAACAAGAAACAATTGATGGAAAGTAATCATGAGAGAAGCAACTTAGAAATTTCCTGACAATGACAGCGACCAAGTGGAACGGCTTGCATTCAGAGGTTGTGGGTGCTCCATCACTGGAGGCTTTTAAGGACAGCCTCCTGTCTGGAACGGTATAGGATCTCCTGCTTAAGCAGGGGTCAGATTAGAAGACCTCTAAAGTCCCTTCAACTCTGATCAACATGATGGTATTATTTCCACAGGGAAGATCTTCCCACTGGAACTTGTTTTTTCAGACTGTAAGCAGTCAATGCTTTTTGGATAAATGATGAAGGTGGTGATGAAACATGAAATTAAATGCATATCCCCAATAGGTTTGTGGTAATGCTGTTCTTTTATAAACAAAAAGACGAAAACAAATCCAATGTACTTCCACAAAATGAGAAAGGGGAAGAGAAAATAATTTTAAAGAAAGAGCAGCAAAACGTTGCTTAACCTTGGCAGTAATTTTCAATAGATCCAACCTTCCAAGAGGATGCTGCAAATGAAGGAATAAGTGTGTCAATAGTATTAACTGTGCATTTGCTGCTTTGCTTAAAAAGGGCAAGATGCAAAATCCAGGAGTCAGCTATAAAACGAGAGGAGCAGAAACTGATGGCACAAGCAGAAACCTGGAGGTGAATGGAATTAGGCCAGCATCAAGAGGGAGAATTCCAGGAAAGTGCTTGGAGTTTTTTCTCTCTGTCTCCTGGACATTTTGAATTTTTTAAAAAGTGATTTATACAAACTAAATAGGTTCTACAGCTAGATTTTGAGGCAGCCAGAAATCTATCTATTAAAACCTATTTCAAATCACAAAGATAGGATTAGAAGAGTGGTCCGCTTGCTTATAGTTTTGTTTCCCAGTAGTAAGGTATGGCTGTGAAAGTTGGACCATAAGGAAGGCTGAGTGCCGAATTGATACTTGGGGTGTTGGAGAAGACTCTTGAGCAGAGGTGGCATTTCGCAGGTTCTGACCAGTTCTGGAGAACCGGTAGCAGAAATTTTGAGTAGTTCGGAGAACCAGTACACACCATCTCCTACTGGCCCTGCCCCCATCTATTCTCTGCTTCCAGAGTCCCAGCTGATCTAGAGGAAATGGGGATTTTACAGTATCCTTCCCTGCCATGCCTATCAAACCACGCTCACCAAGCCACACCACACCCACCAAGCCATGCCCACAGAGCCGGTACTAAAAAAAATTGAATCCCACCACTGCTCTTGAGAGTCCCTTGGACTTCAAGGAGTTAAAAACAGTCAAACCCTAAAGGAAATCAATTCTGGCTGTTCTTTGGAACGACGGGTACCGTAGATGAAACTCAAATACTTTAGCCATCTAATGAGTAGAGAGGACTTGTTGAAAAAGACCCTGATGTTGGGAAAAACTGAAGGCAAAAGGAGAAAGAGATGGCAGAGGATGAGATGGTTAGATAGTGTCACTGGATGCAATGAACATGAATTTGGGCAAACTCCGGGAGAAAGTAGAGAATACAGAGGCCTGTTGTGCTATGATCCATGGGAAGACTCAGACATGTCTTATTGACTGAACAATAAAATATGAGTTTAGCAATAAATTTAAATTACAGAACTCTCCATTCTGTCCTTAGTAGTTCCTTTTATTAATCGTGAGACCAAAAATTTAACCAAGTTTTTATTTCTCAAACTGCTGCATAATGCAAATAATAACTCAGGGGAGTTCCTGATTAAGGTGGAAACATTTCCCAACCTTCTCTTCTAAAAGACCTCCTTCGTTTCATATTCAGTCTCATTTTATTCAACTTTTCAGGTTTATCAAGCTATACTCAGATTTGCAAAGCAGTAAACTTTCAGGAAAATAATAAGTTTGTTATATGCCAAAAAGTAGTCAGCCAACATTGTATAGCATGACTACATCTTGTCATGAAAAACTAGGATTGTGCCTTTAAAAATCTAAAATTCCTAAAATTTGTAAAAATTATCTGATTACTCTTTCAATCTGACAATCATTCAAGACAAAACCTTCTGTGTCCAATTATCCCTTCTCTCCATAAACTGCATCTAACTCCCTTGTCTCAAAAATATTTAGCATCTGTGCCATCTCTCATAATAGAGGGTGGATAGGAGACACACATAAAAGTTGTAGACAGCAAACTATACAGTTGAAGACCCGCAGCAGACATTCAAAAGATTGTGTATGATGAAGTTGGGATTAACAAGAAGTCAGAAACCAGAAAAGCAGTTCATTAAGTAAAACAAAGGCATAATACTAGTAAAAGGTTGGAAGTCAGGAAAGCAGTCTACAAAGTTAAGTGTCAGACGACTGGAAAAAGAACAAGCAGTCATGCAAAGGTGCTGCTTCTGCACTGATCCATAGCAAAATGAGCTTTTAAAAAACCAGCTAGAAAGACAATACAATACAATAGCAGAGTTGGAAGGGATCTTGGAGGTCTTTTAGTCCAACCCCCTGCCTAGGCAGGAAACCCTATACCGTTTCAGACATCTTCTTAAAGACTTCCAGAGTTGGGGTATTCACAACTTCTGGAGGCAAGCTGTTCCACTGATTAATTGTTCTGACTGTCAGGAAATTTCTCCTCAGTTCTAAGTTGCTTCTCTCCTTGATTAGTTTCCACCCATTGCTTTTTGTTCTACCCTCAGGTGCCTTGGAGAATAATTTGATTCCCTCTTCTTTGTGGCAACCCCTGAGATATTGGAACACTGCTATCATGTCTTCCCTAGTCCTTCTTTTCATTAAACTAGACATACCCAGTTTCTGCAATTGTTCTTCATATATTTTAGTCTCCAGTCCCCTAATCATCTTTGTTGCTCTTCTGTGCACTCTTTCTAGAGTAATCTTTTCTACATCATGGTGACCAAAACTGAATGCAGTATTCCAAGTGTGGCCTTACCAAGGCATTATAAAGTGGTATTAACACTTCACATGATCTTGATTCCATCCCTCTGTTTATGTAGCCTAGAACTGTGCTGGCTTTTCTGGCAGCTGCTGCACACTGCTGGCTGATATTTAAATGGTTGTCCACTAGGACTCCAAGATCCCTCTCACAGTTACTATTGAGCAAGGTACCACCTATACTGTACCTGTGCATTTCATTTTTCTTGCCTAAATGTAGAACCTTACTCTTTTCACCATTGAATTACATTTTTTTAGATAGTGCCCAATGTTCAAGTTTGTCAAGTTCCTTCTGTATCTTAAGCTTGTCTTCTGGAGTGTTGGCTATTCCTGCCAGCTTGGTGTCATCTGAAAATTTGATGAGTTCCCCATTTATTCCCTCATCCAAATCATTTATGAAGATGTTGAAGAGTACTGGGCTTAAAACAGAGCCTTGGGGTACTCCACTGCATACTTCCCTCCATGTAGATGCAGTTCCATACAACCACACATAGTCTAGAAAACTCTTTATTACTTAGTTTACATTTCTGACAAACACTATTTCTTATTCAGTTTGCTCAGTAGTCATCAACTTCAATTCACTTAAAACCAGTAAACAATTACAAGGAACCTCAAGTTCTCTTTATAAGGGAGCAAAATAATTGCCATTCTCCAAGCCTGGGTACTGTTGGCTGAGGAGCCATAGTTCCTTGTGCTTGAATTAATATCCTTTGGTTCCAATTATCACACACACACACCCCGGCCCATGTTATGTTCCATGGGGTGAATATGATTTTCTGTAAAAACTAAAGCTCATAAAGTTATGTTTAATCATCCAGTTTTTACATACTACTATCATACACACCCCAAACACAGAGAAAAAAGCTTTAATTGATATCGATAGCAATAGTTTTCTACATGAGTAAAAGAATTTCCAGGGAGATTTCCCCCAAAGTATATGTGGCAATTATATTTTAAAAAATGCTTTCATGGGCCCACTGAAAGTTCTTCTGTTATTTAATTATATGTGAGAGGCAGGATATTCAAGGAGCTTTCTAATGGGAAAAAGAACTGTTCTTGCCCACCCTGTATGTTGTAAAAATCCAAAGTCTCCTGCATGAATTAAGATTATGAAAAAAAAGCCCCTTCCTTTGGCATCTTTGTACATTCTTGAGAATACCATGTCCTTGCATTGTTTCTTATCTTTTTAAAGTTGCTTCGTAAAAGAAGCTTAAACACTGATTAAGATAACCCTATTGTACATATGTTCATGGCTTAAAGCCCTGTTCTGTTCATAGAAAAAAATACAGCTTAATTAGGCTGGGCTGAAACGCCAGAAAAGAAACTGGCAAATACTTTCTTCCAATTCCAAGTCATGGAAAAATTATACTTACATGTGAATCTAAGCAGAGAAGTTGGCAACTAATGTCAGTCTTAGGAAAGGACAGAAATATTATTAGGTACTGTGCTGCAGAGTCCATATGAAATTAAGACTCCACAGTATCTAATCTCATTATTAATTACTTTGGGAGGGTCATTTTTTTACTTCAAGTGCCAAAACTGTAGAAGGTGTTAGGTGTTGCATGCATGAGTAATCTTAGCACATATATAGAATACTTCAATCATTCAAGGTGATTCAAGGTAGACCAATATTATGATCTCCATTTACAGGTAAAATATGCTGCATGCTAATAATGCTGTATCTAATAACCGCTGTACTGAGCTCAGAAAAGTCTATTGACAACTTAGAAAATGCTTTGAGACTAAGAGCCACTTCCTTTTCTGCAAAGCTGTTATAAACTTGCATCTACACATGTAATGTAGCATATGCAAAAGTTATGCACAGCTGTGTCCTAGATACTCAGAATATAACTAGCTAGCTTCTGAATTGGGCTCACCGCAGATATTGGCACCAAATACACAGCAGCATGGCACAGACGATTGAGTGGTCCACCTCTATCTGCTGAGCCCAGTAGTTTGGAACTCTGGCACAAGGGAAAACAATCTAGTTTCATGTCAAGTGGGGTTAAGGTAGGGCAGATTATTTTGTCAAATCTTTTTCACAATCAGCAGATTCTATAAACCTGTTTATAGAATCCAACCCAAAAGAATCTTCATAGACTTTTATACTCAGCTACTCATCACAGAGAAAACCAGCCTGTAATTGTTCTCTTCTAAAGGTTTTTTTTTCCCCATGAATGGAATGGTCTATCAAATTACACCCCAAGGTTCTGAAGGAACTGGCAGATGAGATTTTGGAAGCACTGAACTATATCTTTCAAAGATCCCGAAGCACCGGGGAACTGCCAAAGGACTGGAAAAGAGCTGATGTAGTTCCCATCTTCAAAAAAGGGGAAAAAATAGATCCAGGAAACTAGACCTATCAGCCTGATCGCAATACTAGGGAAGATTCTGGAAAAGATAGTTAAGCAACGAATCAGTGAACACCTAAAAGTAAACAAAGTAATAACGAAAAGCCAACATAGGTTTGTCAAAAACAGATCATGCTAGACTAACCTTATTGCATTCTTTGACAAAGTGACAAGTTAGTGAACCAGAGGAATACTGTCGATATAATTTACTTGGACATCAGTAAGGCATTTGATAAAGTAGAAAGGAAATATGCAGTGGGGTACCCCAATGTTCTGTTTTAGGCCCTGTACTCTTCAATATCTTCATCAATGACTTGGATGAGGGGATAAATTTGCAGACGACACCAAGCTGGCAGGAATAGCCAACACTCAAGGAGATAGGCTTAAGATACAGAAGGATCTTGACAGATTTGAACACTGGGTGCTATCTAACAAAATGAAACTCAATGGTGAAAAAATTAAGGTTCTACATTTAGGCAAGAAAAACAAAATGCACAGGTACAGTATATGTGATTCCTCGCTCAATAGTAGTAACTGTGAGAGGATCTTGGAGTCCTAATGGACAACATTTAAATATGAGCCAGCAGTGTGCAGCAGCTGCCAAAAAAGCCAACACAGTTCTAGGCTGCATTAACAGAGGGATAGAATCAAGATCACGTGAACTGTTAATACCACTTTATAATGCCTTGGTAAGGCCACACTTGGAATACTGCATCCAGTTTTGGTTGCCACAATGTAAAAAAGATGTTGAGACTCTAGAAAGAGTGCAGAGAAGAGCAACAAAGATGATTAGGGGACTGGAGACTAAAACATATGAAGAACGGTTTTAGGAACTGGGTGCATCTAGTTTAATGAAAAGAAGGACTTGAGGTGACATGATATCAGTATTCCAATATCTCAGGGGCTGCCACAAAGAAGTGGGAGTCAAGCTATTCTCCAAAGCACCTGAGGGCAGGACAAGAAGCAATGGATGGAAACTAATCAAGGAGAGAAGCAACTTAGAACTAAAAAGAAATTTCCTGACAGTTAGAACAATTAATCAGTGGAACAACCTGCCTCCAGAAGTTGTGAAAACCCCAACACTGGAAGTTTTTAAGAAGAGCTTGGATAATCATTTGTCTGAAGTGGTGTAGGGTTTCCTGCCTAAGCAGCGGGTTGGACCAGAGGACCTCCAAGGTCCCTTCCAACTCTATTATTCTGTTCTGTTCTGTAAATCCTTAAATCTTGCTTGTAGTGGTACAGTCCAGTTACATGTTTATTAGCTTTTCTGCTGTTCTGGGAGGGCAGAGCAATAACAGGGGGAAAAAAACCTAAAAATGCAGAACAAGCAATAGCTAGAAGCATCTAATACTATGGACAATCTTGGGAAGCAGCCAAATATGAATAGAATTTTCAAGTGCATGTTTTAAATCAACAAATAAGAGATAAGAGAAAATGTTAAGAGACGTAAAACAATAAAATGCAGCTGACCACTTGAAACAGACCTTGCAGGCATCAGATTCCATATGTTATAATAGCAACATACTTCCACCATAGCGCTCTGCCTATCTCTTCATTCAGAGCAATTAATTAATTCCGAACAATTAATCAGTGGAACAGCTTGCCTCCAGAAGTTGTGAAAGTCCCAACACTGGACATCTTTAAGTGGATAGCCATTTGTCTGAAATGGTATAGGTTTTCCTGCATAGGCAGGGGGTTGGACTAGAAGACCTCCAAGGTCCCTTCCAACTCTGCTATTATATTGTATTGAGTAGAATGGCCCTAGTCCAGTCCAGTTGTTTTTACTCTTCCTAGCAGCTACAAAGGCAACAGAACACAACTGAATGCTTCTCCATAATTGCAAAGCTTTAATTTTAGCTAACTAAAATGTAATGTAACAGTCTGTGATGTATTTAATGATCAAGACCTTGACACTACAGAGATACCTATTAGTAGTTAATAAAGAATCAGTGTAGCATAACACCTAGGAAAGAACAATTGCCAGAAAGACAACTATCCCCTGTGGCCAAAGAAATAAATTGAGGTATGTTCTTATTCTAGTTCTCATAAACAATAGGTGAAGTAGCCACTTGCTTTGAGATTATATAACTACAGTGAGGAAGGATTTACAGGTATATTTAGTGTACATTTTGCTAGTGGGCTGAGGTAGGGTAGAGGCTATCAGTAGCCTTGTGGAAATTATTGTACTATCGAACGGCCTTCAGGAAAAATCCCAATGAGCTATGTTTTGGTAGTGTTTGCTAGACTTTTATTATTAAAGTGTCTATTTTATTTGTAAGTCACTTGAATCTGCTGTAACTTGAACAAAGGATATAAATAATGCAAATAATGCAATACATCAGCATCATATTAATGTCTCTGTATCAGCATTTTCTACTACGGAGAAACAGGTGAGTCCTCACCCTCAGAGTTATACAATCTTGAGGCAGGTAGATTACTCCATCTGCTGTGTATGAGAACTAGGGAATAGAATAAGAATTCATCATATTGGATGGTATGTATTCTGGACCCTCAACCTATTTTCTTTCTCTTGCTGTCATGCTGCTGCTTCTCCTCTTCTTTTCAAATCAAATCTCATCAAAATATTCTGACAGATGTAACTTTCCTATTCTACTCACAAATCCTAGGAGAAGAGGAGAATGTATTGAAGAAGCCTTGACTTTCAGTTATGATCCTAAGAGATTGTACTCAATTCTACTGCCAGGGCTCATGGACTGAAATGCACAAGCGGGCTTGATGTACCAGCAAATGGCATACAGCTTAGGCCTGAGGGCAATTTTTTTTCCTTTTAGGAGAAAAAAAAATGCCCGAGGCCTCTTGGAAGAAATTCTGTGCTTTTTATCGCATTGTCACCATTTGACATATTAGAGCTTCCACAAATCTGCCTCTGAGATGCCCTGCAGCTCTTGGACTTCCATAGGAAATGAGATAAAATCTATGTGATGATTCATTTGGTCAACAGGTAAAAACAGAACTGCCTACATCTCTATTTGTACTGAAAATTCTCCTTTGTTCTTCATTCATTAGCAAATAGCATCATAGCATTTTTGAATAAATGATTTTATGATCTTTAACTTCTGAAGTAATTTTTGTTCTCATTCCACTGTCTTTTCTCCAGCCTAATATATTCTGATTGTATTTCTTTGTATGATCTTTATACAATGTTAGAGCTGTTTTGAGGAATGGTCATTAGATGGGGCTAGGGCATGTTCCCCATGTTATTCGGTAGCAGAGGCATGGGACATTTTCTCCATGTTATTTCTAGTCCTTATCAACAAGGGAGGCTAAGAAAGTTGACCCTTAGAGGCAAAATCTGTACTCTGTCACAGAGGCTCTGGCTCTTCTCTATGAATTTTGAATTGATTGCTTGAATTGCTTGATACTGGCTATAAAATACTGCAAACATAATATGCTTAAAGATTTGAGTTCTCACAGGGATAAGGAGGTAGTCACATTTTTGCATATTTTTATCCTTTCTGGGGGCCCTTTGTACTCCTGGGAGTTAGGGGACCCTCTGGACCAATGTCTGGGGAGTAGGAACAACCTTTAGTGGAAGGAAACTTTTACAAAGGCTCGAGATCAAATGAATCCCCTGAATCAAGATATTCCATAAACTAGGAGCAGCTACATAAGCAAAGCCTATTGCGAGCAGATATTCTTAAGCCATAATAGGCATAAAATATACCCTCAACTGAATTTGTAGGATTATTTACACTGTATGAGATGGAAGGGACCGTATCTGGTTCAACACATTCATCAAATTGGAGAGATAACGACAAGAGTCTATATCACACTTAGGGTCTAACACTGTTTTACTGACAAAACCAAAGACTAATGATTCTATAATAGATCAAAGGATTCACATTTCTCCCTCTTATCGTTTTCTCATTAAACTGGAAGCTCAGAGTCCAGTGTTGTATGTATCTCAGAACAGCACTTGTAGAGCTTAAGTACAATCCTCAGCACAATATTTTGCAAGAGAATAGCCAGAGACAGTTGCTTTTATATATTAGGTTATTAAGTATTGTGTTTGGCAATCAAGCAACTGTTCATACTGCACTAGTCTCTTATGAAGCTAAAAAGGCTGGGTATATGAAAGGTTACAGAAAAAATTATGTAGCATTGGCCAAATGTAACCTAGGGTGCGCTGACTGCTTACTGATATATTACTGCTAAAGAAATGTGGTTCTAACTGAATTCCCACTTTTTTAAGTTGGATAGTCCTCCACTTCATCAAAACCTAGTCCTGAAAAAGCTTTTCCAGTTGTGCCCTCAACGACACATACAATTGTCCTAATCTTGAGAGACATAACAATAAATCACAAGATATTACGCAGAAGGCTAACTGAGAGGCAGCACTACCATTAAATGTCAGAGTCAAAGCACAAATGCTTTCATGTTCATGTCCTTTGATCCTTCCTCCATTGACTGGTCAGATATGACTAGAGTGTCATAATATGGCTTGAGTAAATTAGGTTTCCCCCCTTTATAATGATCATTTTAGCCCTTCAACTTAAGGCCTCTAAGGGACATGAACTTGAAAGATCAAAATTTGATCCGGCCAATCTACTGCATTCATATTAACATAGTGGGTGTTAGCCAAAGAGTAGCTGGTTTTATTTCAAAGCTCAGTCACTTCAATGCTATCTGTTCTTTCATTATTGCTTCTGGCTCTGATAAGAGAACACTCAAGTCATATAAACATGCAATTCTGGTTTCCAAAGTTAAATCAATGACATTTCTAATTATTGTATTTTCACTCTACTGGCCATAATCCTTATAACTTTTCTTTGTATAATCTGATATAGAAAAATTAAAACAACATGTTTTTACATATACATGTGTGTGTTTGTGTATGCACATATCCATATATACACATACATTAGGAATACAATAGAATAATCTTTTAATCTTTGTCCAACCCCCTAGAAGAAAAAAGGCAGCTGGTTCAGCTTTCTATAAGTTATTTAAGCCCAAGGAATTTAAAAGAAAACCAGCAAAAGGCTATCTCATTTGACTTGAAATGAAAGAGACAGGCAATGAAAACTGTTGTGCTTAGTCTAATAAACTAGGAATTCTTCTGCTAATTGTGCAACAATTAGCTGTTCTGACTATCTCTTCGGATTCCCTTTCTTGCTTCAGTTTCAACTGCCTTTTTCCATATTAATTTTCCTTACAGTAGTTAAGAATCTAAGAAGATTTTTCACTTCAAAATTATATTTTTACAAGCCAATGGTTTTAGTTTTAAAAATTTAAATAATCACTATGCGATATTTAGCCTCTCCAATTGTGAAAGTGTAAGATTCCCAACAAACTTGGGGATACAGTTTATAGCAAAAAAGGTATAGAATTCTATTAACGTCTATTGTTTTCAGTTTTCCACTTATTTATTCATTCTATTTGTAACCATAACATATTATTTGAAGCAGAGCTCTCCTCTGATTAATCTCTGAAAGCCTACTAATCTTGATGGCTAACTCCATCCCTCCACTTCCACATTCAAAGACAGGTCTTAATTACCATTTGTTACAGAACAACAATGGAAGAGGGCTTCTACTTCAAGTACACAAGTCTTCTAAATATACCTGTAGGGACATTCTGAGATGTTCATTGCAGGATTAGATGAGCTTTTGGCCTGAGCCAGTAGGATTCTTGCTATTATGTTCTTTACCGTTTTATAGTATTTATTCTATTTCTTATCTTATAAGTCATCTTCTTTCCCTCATTTTTGTAATTTATTCAGTTTGAAGATTTGTTTAAGCATTATTCAGTGTGCCTGCTGCATCTCCCAAAAATACCACTCTAATCGTATGTTCGCTATGATACACATTCATATGCAAATTCATATACAAATAAGAACAAGAAAACATGGTAACAGATCAAAGATGGAAGAAGAAAACAAGAGTGCTTCTTCTTATGTCCAAACTCAAGAAAAAATTACAGGGCCAACTAGGGGCAAAGCTAACAGCATGACCCCATTCTTCTTCTCCATGTGAGAAATTCTCAGTCAAAAAATACATTAAGAGAATTTCTATATATCCCCTGGAGATAGTACTGAGCCATTTCTCAAGCAGGAATCAGCCCAGATGGTTGCTAAAGGCTTGCTTGAAAGATCTGGCATAAGATAATAAGTGAAAGTTGAAAAACTCCTGGTTTAAATATAATTTAGCAATAAAGTCACTATTACGTCAATGCCCCCTATTTACAAGAACGATATTCTATCACATAGGGAAGCGCTGCATTGAAATGAATTACACAGAAGCATTGCTCAGCTGCTTTGATTCTTTTCAATAAATTCATAAAGATCAGAAAGTGTGTCTGAGGAGGAATAGCTCTGGAATGCCATATTTTGTGCTCACAAATGGATTATATACTAGCGTAGTCTAATCATAAATCTGCAAAAACTGCACAGGCCTGGGAGGAAGAAAAAAGAGAGGTATTTACGTTGTTCATTTATAGTCTCCCCTTTGGCTTGTTCTATATTTAACTGTCAACTAGATTGAAACTGTCAGCAGAGGTATTAAAATTGTATTGACTTGCTTTAGCTGAGGAAGGGCTATATAAAATAAACACATGCAGAGAAAAGTGCCCAGTGTTGTTGCAAAGAAGCATTTTATGGCAATGAATGGAGTCTGTATCTGAAACCAATTCATGATAGAACCCAAATTCAAAGGTGGAGACAAGGAGACTAGTTTTATAGATGAGAGCAGCAAGCCAGCTCTACTGTATTGAAATAAAGAGGTGAAAGAATTTGTCAGCTCATTGGAATTCATGACCCAGAGAAATTTTTTTACAGCTCATTTACAGGGGACGTACAGTGCAGCAGCATGCTGGAAAAGCCTCTGATATAATCAGTGGGCTTCAGGTGGGTGGCCTGTGAGTTCATAAGTTAGGACACTCAGCAACCTCTTAGCAAGCACCAATGTGGGGGCAAAGAACTTATGTGACCAAATGAAAGTAGTTCATGTAGAGACAATACCTTCTGTTCATCAACATAAACCTGGGTGACTGAAAGAGAAAAGCAATAAAAACCAGTAAGAAATATTCCTGCTAGTGCCATGATCTGGTTTCCTGCAATGACCAAGCATAAATCCAAAGAGAGAAATAAAGAAGAGATAAGGAGACTCAGATGAAAAAACTGTAACCCAGAGAGGCATTGGTTCGGGATCTTTTTACTCAGAGCTCCTAAATGATCTTCTGAATCTGACAGAACTGAAACTGGAGCCTAAAAAGGGCTCAGTGAATCCTCAGCCCAGATTAACCCCACTTTCCCTTGGGACCTGTCCAGGGTTCTGAAGGATCAGGCAAACTTGTTCTTTAGAGTGGCCTCTACTTGGTGATGCTGTGCCCTTACTGCCTGCCTCATGTCATCGCACTACTTGATTTCTCAGTATTTACTGAAAGGATACATGGTATAGATATATATAATTTTTGAATAAGCACAAACAGACAAAACACACAAAAAAACCACAAAACCATCTTCCATTACAAATTGTAGAAAGTGTGTTGATTGGTTACAAAAACTTCCATGCATCCCTTCCACAGTCATCACCTACAATTCATATCAAATCATATATTTTAAATCAAATATATTTATATATATTACTATCATCATACCTCAACTTTCATTTGACTATAATTGTTTTTACGTCCTTTTATATAAAATATTCCAGATTTAAAGCAAAACCACATAATGTCATTCCATAAGCTCTTCCCAATATCATCCAGTAACATTACAGCTTTATAACACGTTATAAATAAAAATTGGTTATATTTAATAACAGAGTTTCTAAACCTCCTTTCGTAGTCACCATTTGCAATTTATACCAAATTTCCTCTTATCAAACCAATACATATATATCCATTATCATTATCAACCATTTATTTAACTATATCCATTATTACTTCATTTTATATATAATGCTCTAAATTTAACTACATTTGACTTAATTTTTTTATTTTAAGCTTTCATTACATCAACCTGTGTTTTTTCAGTAATAGTGCAGTCTTATGTCTCTTGCCATTTGTGGCATTAATGTTCTGATTATTTCCTTACTAAGTTTTGTGTGGACTTCTCTTTGCAACTTATTGCTTGTTGCATATCTTGTATAAGCTCAAAACCCTCCATCTGCTTCTTCAATCAGCTTATCTTTGGTTATCACTAGGGCCTTTGATAAATTTTTTCTCCTTAGTTCCATCAATTATTCTCTCTTTTCTTCTTCTATACTTTGAAAGCTGGGGTAGAGCTCCAGTCCATCTATCTCCCCTTTCCTTATTCCACTCTTTCCATTTCCAACCACGCTCAGTTCACTGTCAGTATCAACAATTTTCTTGTCTCTTTGTTTATTTTTTCCTTCAGTTTTTAGAACTCTGACCTCCACTTTCTTCATTTGATGAACATCCTCAATTTTTCCATCAAATTTTGCTGTTCTACGATCTTTGTTCTCCAATCTCTTCTCAATATTCTCTGTTACTTCTAATAATTTTTGAATTTCAAACATAATCTTTTGCAATGTTAAGGTTTCTTTTTTATGTTGCGCCATTCTTCCAACTTGTAAACACTGCCACTCTGGCATTCAAAACTTTTTATTAAATTTAAAGCAAGTTCATTTATAATCTTTCAAGACAAGGCTTTGTTTCATTCCACTCCAGCTACCAATAAAGCTCCCGAAGAGCACCTGTATAAACAACCCATGCTCTTCTCACTATCACTCTCTGTAAACAAGCTGAAGAACCTTGAAATGCAAAGTCAAATGATCAAAGAGAAAAAAGAAAAGGCAATATTTCCAAGCCTTCCAAGCCTCCAGCCTCCAAGTGGAAGTGTTACTTCCTTTCCCTCTGTTATTACAGCCCTCTTTGTATTCCTTTTATATCTTCTTTATATTCTGGGCTTAAAGAAAACAAAATTCTTAAATGGAGCAAAAAAAACAACCCATCCAATCCAGCATTATAAAAATAAGGAAAAAGATTTTAATTCATAGGTATAAAAAAGAATATAAAAAGTAGAAAAAGAAAAACTAATCTGTTCAATTTAAAGAATAGGAAACATTTGCAAAAGTTCCATCCGTACTGTCTAATGTAGCTTAATTTTGCCGCTTACTCTCTTTTGTTTTCAAATTTAATTTAGCTTTTATTTGGGGGGGTAGTCTCTTTTATAATAATAAGATTTCCTCACCAGATGGACACACTTTCTCTTTTCCTTTTCCTCCCGTTCTGGAGCTGTCCCAACTTCAGCAGCTTCAATGGCTGCACTTCTGTCGCCGGCAAAAAGAGATTCTCCTGGATCAATCAGGGACTTTGCAGTGTCCCTGAGATCAGCAGGATGTACTCTTCCATGTCACTACCTCTTCGGGACGGTTTAGGTCCAAAAGGACCATCCAGTGGCAAAAGTATTGACTGCAATCTTGCAGCTCCAGGAGCACACATTGTGTCGTTGCAACGTCAGCTCCTCCCCCCAATAGATGGCCTTTTTAGGCCAGTGGCACATTTGAAATTCTGAGAGCATGAAGTGTACTCATACTATAGTTGCCATACACAAAACACCTTTTTAGAAGAATGTGAACTAGTCCATCAGGATATTCTCTAAATCCTTTATGGTTGCTCTAGTTTCCATAATAATTCCTACAGGTAAATATGATACATCAGCTCATGCTTTGCCACCTAAGTTTACCCCTAAATTTATCATTGTTATTTAAAGAAAACCATTTCAACACTGATTGTATCATGGGAGATATCTGAGAGAATGTCTACTTCTCCAAATCCTAATTCTTAATTCTGTTTAGTTTTATTTTATTTGCTCAATTCTCAGACAGTCCCGTCTCAGTCAGTAGCTCCTGTGAATTCATTTCACTCCAATCAACAAGGAAAGTTTCTTGAAGCATTCTTAAATTCCAAATCTGGTCCCTTCAAGATACATTCCATTCTCTCTAGAACTCAACTGCTAAAACTTACTAGCCATCCATTTGATTGGATGATCTAAAACTAGTAACACAATAAAACATCCAGTTTGAGTATCTATTCATTTCCAAACCATTCCTCGACTATGCTATAACTTCTTTAAATATTCCCCTTCCTGTTACCTCCAGTGCTTGAAATCTTGCCAACTTCTGGACACTTTTAAAGTAGGATGAAAAACAATATGATGAGATTTCCCTTATTGGTTTTATCCAGAACATGAAACTGCTGAGTACTTTTTAAAGAGTGCATTGATTCGTACAATTTTTGATCTCCCTTAGACTAAAAGGATAGAGTGGAACTCCTTTAAAATTCAATATGGCTAAACTGATGAGATCAGCTTTAGGCTGACAACCAAGCTTTGATGAGCTCACCATCTAATTTTAGGTATGACATAGTCTTTTGTGTTACTAAATGTTAGAATGAACATTTATTTCAAATCATTTATTTCATTTAAAATTAGGAAAAACTGACCGAATGAGCTCCTCAACAGTGAAATAGGCTGCATTGAAAGCAGTAGGTCTTCATTTGTAAGCAGAAGCTGGGACAGTGTTCTATTAAGATAGCAGTAATAGAGACTTTCTGGCTAGGGATTGTAATAAATTAGTTTTGAAGTCTCTTCCAACTTGAGGTCAGAAGTCTAACAATCAAATCTATGCACAATGATTATGATTTTCTTTAAGAGATGGTCAGAAAAATGTTTGTGCAGTTTGAATTGTAAAGAACACTGGTGATGTGAGCCTTAAATTTTAACACAAACATAATTCTAGGCATTAAATAATGAGATAAATTGCATTGTTATTATTGAAAAACTTATGAACTAGCATGCTGGAGAAGAGCCACAAGTTATAATTGACAAATGACCTTTGGAAACCTAGTACATTCTAGATGTGTTGGATTACAAATACTGTTATAATTAGAATTGTAAATCAACACATTTGGAGAGAATCAGGTGGGGAAAGTTGTGTTAGTACTTCATTTCTAAAACTAGCCAGCTAGATGTTCTTATTCTTATTCCTATCCTATTCTTATGCAAAGCATGATGTTGTTGCAAGTAAACTAACTTTGCTATTGTGAGCCTCTCATGATAAAGAGGCCTATGTCTAACCTTTTTTAAAAAACCCAAGTGCCTATGGAAATTATGTAAGTATTGTATCACCAAGGTCTTTTTAGCAATTCTATCATGTATCATGAATCAATAGAGGAATAAGAGGAGGGGTGGGTTCCTGCCAGTTCTAACCTCTTCTATAGAAGAGGTTCCACAAATCTACCATGCCATTTAGAACCAGTTCCCTCCCCCCGCCCGTCCGCACCACGCTTGCCCCGCCCACCGCTCACTAATTGGCTGGCTCACGCCCGCCTCTAAGAGTCCTATCTAAACCTTAAAGTCTTAAAGCTGTCAAGTTTGAACACCCCTGGTTTTTTTTCCTTAAAGGTTTAGGGGTGCAAGGGTCTTGTAACGTGACAGCTTTAAGACTTGCACACTTCAATGCCAGAGTTCCTGAGCCAACATGACTGGAGGAGGAATTCTGGGAGTTGAAGTCCACAAGTCTTAAAGCTGTCAAGTTTGAACACCCCTGTGGTTTTTTTTCTAAAGGGTTAGGGATGCAAGGGTCTTGTAACTTGACAGCTTTAAGACTTGCGTGCTCCAAATGCCAGAGTTTCTGAGCCAACATTTTGGTTCCTAAGTAAGAGCGTTGCTAAGTGAGTTTCACCACATTTTACAAGTTGGCCACGCCCACCCAGTCACATGATTGCCAAGCCACTTCCACTTGGTCACATAGCTATCAAGCCACTCCCACTCAGTCACATGGCCAGCAAGCCACTCCCACAAAGCAGGCCACACCTACAGAAGAGGTTCTAAAAAATTTTGAAACCCACCACTGAATAAGCTATATGAAACAAGAATGGGGAGAAACTATTAATTGCTGTATTCATACATTTAATGTACCGTGATCACTTATTTCCACCAGGTCCTATTTTTTTATTATATTGCATAAGAGAACTACAATGTTTCTGCCTTTTCTTGCAGTTACTCTACTTATCATGGCCCAGTTCTCAACGATGTCCTCCTCTGAGAGGAATTTACCAGAATTGCATATAGCATTTTAATCAGATTACAGATGCATCCAACTTTGGAATGCAGTTTCTTTCACAATTTAATAATAAGATAGTTTTTGTTATATGTCTCTTTTGTTTTCAGTATCGGAAACAGAATAAATTTACATGCTATGGTTCCCAAATCCATATTTCAAATGCAGAGAGAGCCATTTGTACAAGGATGAGGGCCAAAAGGTTTCTAATGCTTCCCACAGTCACCACCTTTTGCCCTAGAAATATACATTCTCCTTGCCATTTTCATCTTGGGATATATTTTTTAAGATGATATCTTCCTATAGAATATCTATGGAATCACAAGCCAATACAATATTATAAGCAAGTGTGCAGGGATTTGCAGGGGGACAATGAGCAAAATGGGAGTGCCAAGCATCTCACTCCGACAGCTTCTTCTGTTTCCCCTATTTTCCATATGAGGAAACTGCAGGACTTGAGATTCAGAGGAGGAAAGGGGATCTGGAGAAAAGCAAAGAAGAAAACCGCCATAATTTAGAAATTGAGAATAATCTCCATTTAAAAACCTTGATCTGGGTTATAATTGGAATCAAATAAGAAGCATCTTATCAATATTTTCAGAGCCATGTTATAATATCTTTAGCTATTGAGTGTGCAGTTTGTGTCTTCCCATCTTCTATGGCAGGTAGCTCAGCAGAGTTCAGATATTTGAAAATTTTAGAAACTTTCTTGAAAATTTACCTTTGGGATGTGTTTACTGTTTAAATCTGATTGATTTAAATGTTGTCAATAATCCCAGAAATGTAATTTTAAAAACTGTGGCTTGCTTTAATTAGAAGGATGTAAATTAATCTGTATTATTAGGACCTTCCAACTCTGTGATTCCATGAACAGAAGAGAGAATCAATTGTAAGTGATAATATGTGATTTTATGCATTTTAGGAGTGGATGCAAAAAAAAACCGCCCATAGAATAAATGGGTCAGTGAATTAATGCCATCTTTAATATAAAATTGGTTTATATCTCCTACAGATCATTCTTCCACAAGGTCTACAACAGAACATATATGATGATTTCATCAACTTTTTGTTTTGACACACAGAGCAGCATGGAACAGCACAATTCAAAGGCATCAAAACATTTTGTTGAGCTTGTCTTATGATTTTTTCCCCATTTCCAACCTCATTTCCTCATAAATATATCTGAGGTTATTGATATTTCTTCCCAAAATCCCACATTTAATTTCATTTTCAATTTCTTCTAGTCCAGTATTTCTCACTATATCTACTTTGTATATATTAAATAAATAACATTATGCAACTGTAACATATCTTTCCTCAATTCTGAACCATTTAATTGTTCCAGTTATGAAATAAAATTTTCAAGAAGCAGATGGAGCGACCCAGGGTTTTAAGGGTCATCCTTAATTTTTTATATTTTAAACAGTCCAAAGCCTTTGTATGATCAATAAAGTAAAATCATTCATCTTTTGCAATATCTTTATCTTTCCCACCATCCACTAGATGTTTGCAATTTTAATGGGGGGTCGGGAGGGAGTTGTGTCTTCTGAATCTGGCAGTTCCCCTCCCATGAGTGAAAAATCTTCAATATTATTTTACTAGCATGTGAGAAAAGTACAAGTGTTCCATTCTTTCAACATTGCCCTTTTGGGGGGTATTGAACTAACAAAGTGATTAAATAAATTGATCTATTTTCATCTCTGGGCCATTGCGCTATTTTCCATACATGCTTAGAATCTGGATATAGAATTTTAACTGCAATATCCTGTAAGATTTTAAACTGCTGCTAGTGTTTCATGAACTTCTCTGGATTAATTTACGGAATACTGGTGAGGTTATATCTTGTTCTTCTGCTTGTTTGGTTTTCTTTTGTTTAAGTTGTAATTTTGCAAGAAGGAGCCCATGATCTATGCCACAATAGGAATCAGGTCTTGTTTTTCTTCATGGAGTACAGCTTTTTCATCTTTGTTTGAGAATATATAATCAACTTGATTTCAATGTTGTTCATCTTTTAAGTAGTTGGGGAAAGGTAGTTGTATAATCATTGAATTTTCTTGGCTGAACTCTGATAGTCTGTCTCCTGCTTTGATCTGTGCATTATGCACTGAGACCAAATTTTGCCTTTATTCCAAATGCCATTTTGGTTCCAACTTTAGCACTTTAGTTTTTCTATATTTAGTATGATATTTTTTTATGCTGCATCAGTAAGATGCTTTAAATTATTTTAAATCAGATTCCACTTCCTCTGTATCTTTGGTTAGGACATAGATATGTATCACTATAATAGTGTTTGGCTTGCATTGAATTTAGACGGATATCATTGGGGTGGGGGTTGAATCTGAGCACTGTCTTAGACAATATTTTGTTAATAGTGATGGTTTCTTGTCTGCTTCTACTCTGATGAGAAGTAACCAGTTCCAATTTATTTCTTTTTCTCAGAATGTCAATATTCAAGCCTTGACATTTCTGTTTTCACAACATCATATTGGTTTTGATTTATGGTTTGACATTCCACATTCCAGTGGTATATATTCTTGGCATTACCAAACTATCCTTTGCCTCTGGCCACATCACTAGTTGTATATCCTTTGGGCTTAATCCACCTAGATTATAAACACTAGTGCTACTCATACTTCACTCCAATCTTTCCCAGTAGCTTGTTAGATACCTTTTGCTCTGGGAAGACTCATATTCTAGTATCACCTTAACACTGTCTTGATTGTGAATACTATAACCATTTGGGGTTTTTAGCAAAATACTGGAGCATGTTTCTAAGGTATTCAGTCTGATCCCTTGTCTATGACCTGACTTCATGGTTGACCTTTCTGGAAATGTAGACCTCCCTAATTGTATATATATAGTTCATGGCATCATTGGAATGCACAAACCTTTCCCCACTACAAGGTATAGTCCCATGTTTCATAAAGTCCGATTAGTAGATTTGTTCTGTGAAACCAATGCCCTGCTGAGAAGGAGTGTGTACATTTGTTATTGTGGGCTTTTAAAAATGTTCCAGCTGTTTAATGGAATGATGCCACACAAAAAAAGGGGCTCCCACAGAGGGAGTGTGATGTGAAAAGGCACCGTGTTGTAATTCTGACTGAAAAATATCTCACAAATTATATGGCCTTGCACCTGTCTAGGGCTGTTTCATCTAGCTCAGACTACAACTTTGGCAGACTGAGCAAGTACACATGACATGCCCTGGAGGAGCACTTTGAGTTTAAATTAGTTGCCGTATATAAGGACAGGTTCAAATCTCAGTTGGGCATGACCCCCATGATCAAATTGTTCTCTTGTTTGTAATTATTCATCTGTAAAATGGAAATAGCAATCAAAATGTCACAATTTGTTGGGATGGCTAGTGGATGTATTTTAGTCTCAGAGATTCACACAAGGTTCATCAATGACTAACTAGTAACTAAAAGAAACTCCATTTGGTAAAGCTGAGTCTCAGAGGATATGAACTAACAACAAAGGCATGCTATATGTTTGTAGGTTAAGTTTAGAGTTAGATTGCCCTGGATGTGCCTTCTCTGGTTCCCTCGAGATCTGCATGAAGCAACTCCAGAGGTGATCACCTCGATAGCTGAATTGCACATCCAGTTATGAGGCCACTGCAGTGGTGGGATTCAGCCAGTTCGCACCTATTCGGGAAAACTGGTTGTTAACTTTCTAAGCAGTTCGGAGAACTGGTTGTTGGAAGAAATCTTATTTTGTTTTTTCCACTTTACAGGCTAATCGTGTATGGAAGGCAGGAAGGAAATATTCTGGCGTTGTTTCTAGTCTAATCTTTATTTCCCTGCTTACAGAAACTGCCCCTCCAATTAACCTTATTACATTGTAACCACTAAGGCGAAGCGCCCATCAACTGAGTGATGTTGAGTTGGCCACGCCCACATGACCACTGAGCCAGCTGGTCATTAGGGCAGAGAACCAGTTGTTAAATTATTTGAATCCCAACACTGGGCCACTGCCATACCCCATAGAAATTTTACTTATAATTGTGTGAACTATGCATATGTCTTCACTTCTTTTGTGTCATGTTCTCCTCAAAAGTTAAATAATAATGTTTGTGGTGAAACACAGACAATTACTTTTTTATTTTTGCTTACTTACAAATTCTAATCCATATATTCACTATTACTTTGAAAAAGTTTGTTCATTACTTTAAACATATTGGCAAACCACTCCACAACAATACTACATACTGAAAAGTTCCATACAAATTAATTAGAAGAAAATTATTTTTATCTTAGTAAATTAGCCTATACAGTTGCGGCTTGTTATTCACTGTTTTTAATATTTGCAGATTGTGCTTTACTTTTTAAAATATGTTTTAATATGTTTTGATATTGCATTCTGCTTTTATATTGTTTTACAATTGTTGTTAGGCTGCCCAAAGTAACGCATTTAAGATGGGCCACTACATAAATCAAAATAAATAAAATTTCAATTATACACAGGCATTCCATCCATCTTTTTCATTCATTTGCAAAACAACAAACTTGTGACCTCATCAAGAAAGCTTTTCTTTCTTTCTTTTTTCTTTCTTTCTTTCCTTTTTCCTTTTTGCAGTCTCCAGGCACCATGGTCTTGAAAAGCACCATTCACAGAGCAGCGCTGGTCTAAAAACCATCGTGAAACTTTTGTGGGAAGGTGGAGTGCTGAAAAATTAACTGTCTTACTCCTTCCTTTGCCATGTTTATAGCTGTCTTGGCAGATGAACTTCAGACTGCTGCCACAGCCGCAAACTCCATGTCCTGCCAACTGTACATTACTGGCCTTGGAAGGGCTCCAGTCCTGGGAAACCATTCTAAAAGAATTTGCTTGATACTTTTAAATAACAGCAGCCTAGCATGCAAAGCAGAGGCAGAGGAGCAGGCCTGGATTGCTGTATAAGCATGCAGCCAGGGTTGATTTAGAAGGCTTCCTCTGTTTCCTCCAGGTCCTCCCTCTATTCTAAGGGAGAGAAACAATTGAGATGCTTGGTATGGAGGGAAAGGGCTGGCTTCTTGCATCTTCAAAAGAAACAGGGCAGAGAAATCTGTCAATAGGAGGAACTGCCCCTGATGAAACACTTGGCAAAAAGAGGCTTAACTGTGGATTGTTTCCATTCACTGTAGCTTCCACCTGCTGCTTCATACCTTTCCTTTCCTTTAGACCATGCCAATTAGTGTTCTCTCAGCCACTGAGAATCCCGATTATGGAATTTGGAGGGTATTTATTTGATGTTTTGAGATTTAAAACTTCCTCTCTTCATCTTGTCACAGTTTCTGGGACAGAGATGGACAGCATATTGATATTTTAGGGTTGTACTTAATATTTTGTGGAGCTGCTCAGGAGCTGCAGTTGGTGATAATGCAAAGTGAGTTGGGTTAGGTTTTCCTGGGTGGCTTCTTTTGTTTTGGGACAGAGTTGAGGTTGGTCAGTTTCTTAAATTATATTAAATCCATTTCCAGCCTTTTATGTTACTTCTCTTAAAATGTCAGGAAATCATTTCACCAATTTTCAATTTAAAAAAATTGCATAGAAAGGAGAAAAAGAGGTAAGGAAGAATGGGAGGATCAACTACAGATTGATTTAATAGCACCAGTTCAGCTTTAGAATCTCCTATGTAGGAGTTTGTTAGTAGTTTGTTTTGGGGGCCAAGATGCCCAGCAAACCAATTTGCTTTGCACTATCATCACTGTAGAAGGGGCACTAAAACACCTCAATTCCAAGCTATGAAGCAAGGTAGCTGATAGCTAACAGTTCTACAAATGAGTAGAGGACATTATAATTCATTAGGTGGTTTCACAAAACTTCCCCTAGCAACAGCAACCACTTTCCAACATCCTCTGACATTCATTATTATACCTGAATGTAATGTCGCATTTCTATGTATATCCATGGCAAAGTCACATCTGTTTATTTCTAAGGCCTTTTTTAAAACGGCCTTTTTTATAAGATTCTAGTTTTTCCTAATGTGGAAACCAACATAGAAAAAGATAGGGTAGCAGAAATCAGCAGTCTTAAGCAGGGTTTCCTATAATTGCTTTTGTTATGGCTCCTGTTTTCTGCTTCTTAGCCACTCCCCACCCCCAACTGCTTACCTTTATCATTGTGCCCTTCTGCTCCCTATTGAATAAACAATTCTTCTTGCAGAAGACAGCAGCTATAGAGTGCTGAGCTCGGATTTCTCCTACATCTCCAGCAGAATCAGGGTTCAGTGAGAATAACAACCTTGTGGTATTTAAGCCAAAAATCTATCTAGTCCAGCATCCTGTTTCCACCAGTAGACTTTAAAGCAGTCTCTCCTTTTACTTGACCTCAAAAGTTGGTACCCGGAAAGGTGGATGTTCTTAAACAGAAAGCTCACTTCCCATCCTGTATAGCAACCTTCTGCTCCATTAATCCACAGTATCATTTCACTTTCCTCACCTTACAATTTTAAGAGAAAGGCTTTGCTTATTTCTTAGGGAAAGGGCACTCAAATCAGTTGGGGAACTAACAATGGAATCCACTTCCTGAAACTACTTAATTTTTATGCATTCTAGTTCAAAATATAGACACACATTGTATTTGTAGAGTCAAAAAGGGTAGAGATCACTAACAATCAGGAATGGAAATCGAATGGACAAATCTGCATTCATCGATTCTTTGTTGGGAATAATAGAAAATATTTTGGAGTGAAGACACCAACATGATTAACACTCAATCCCAAATGCTGAAAGTCCAGATAGCATTTTTTGACGGATACTTATGTTCTTAGCCACTTTTCAGCCATCATCTCATGCTCAAAAAGTTAGAAATAAATATAGTGTAAATGTGATGAGGTTCCTCCCTCCTTTCCCCAAACAACGCAGTCAGCAGAAGCAGATAAGCTGCCAAAAGAGAGCAAAGCTCAAGGAAACACACACTGAAGTAGCAATTGGCCTAGTTAATGTTCAGCCATGCTATGCCATGCCAAGGAGACTAATGACTGCTGAAAGTGCCCATAAGCCAGAAATTCTTAAGCCCTTACCTCCTTGAAAAATCCCTTCAGTTTCTGCATGAAATCTGATGAAGCACATCGCTGAATGAATGTTTCTGGAAAAAATCCCTTTCTCTCCAACGGTGTAAAGCAGTGGCAGCCTTGGTAACTTGAAAGTGTGTGGACTTAAACTCCCAGAATTCCCCAGCTAACCGGATGTGAAGTCCACATATCTTCAAGTTGTCAATGTTGAGAAACACTGGTACAGTATATAGCAGGGGTGTCAAACTCGATTTTATTGAGGGCCGCATTAGGGTTGTGTTTGACCTCAGGGGGCAGGATGGGTGTGGCTGGGGTGGATGTGGCCAGCTCAATGCCACTCGTGTCGTGGGCACCTATGGTGGCCCAATCGGTCTGCCAGCGAAAATGCACTCCCGAGCTCAATTTTTAGCTGTGACGGCCTCCTGGACTTCTCTGCCAGCAAAAACAGAGCTCGGGAGGGTCGCGGGTGGCCCGCCTGAGTTCCGTTTTCACTGGCAGAGGCACCATGGGCCGGTTCTTCGCTATTTCCAGGGCAATCCCGCAGGCCAGATCTAAGCACCCTGTGGGCCAGATCAGGCCTCCAGGCCTTGAGTTTGACACCCCTGGTATATAGCATATGGGTTCTGCAATAACTTTCCTAAAGCATCATAAAGCCACAGAGGCCAATGACACTAACTTCTCCTCTTATAGTATAACCTTACTTACATGCCTCCAGAAACCTCCCCCTGCCCTCACCAACACTCACCAAAAGACACAGGCAAAAGTATCAATTTACAATTAAATACATGTGGAATTATTATTTACTTTTCAAAACCAGCATCATGAATTTGAGCAGAAGAATTTGGATGGGATTCATAGGAATTCCTTGCCTTTTTAAAGCTATCCTCTGCCACTCAGGGTGGTCTGTCTGAATACTTTTGAAAAATCCAAGCAGCTGTAAAAAGCGCTTCCTTCAATCCTGTCCAGAATGTTCCATTAACTTAGCCTTACTATCATCCTGCATGAACACAGCTGAGAATTACAGGAACAAAGACAAAATCACTTTGCTAAACCATAAGAAACTTTGAGACACTTTGAGATCATATTTTTTAAAGAATTGCATACACTGAAGTTTCTGAAACTTGGAATAGTTAATTTCCTTATAGCAACAGAGTTGAAATCTCTTGTGAGTTGGAATTATATATTTTTCCCAGAGATATGTGGCTGCCTATTTAGAATCCGGACAATTGCCTTATCACATTCAAAATTGCCTACTCCCAAATGGAAACAGATATTTGAGATCTCATACAGAGATATTTTACTTTCTCTTGGCACCTAACAACAATTTAATTTTAAAATGTTAACATTGAAATAATGCCCTTCCAAAATTAGATATCTAGTGGAAAATGTTATATTTTCCATACAGATTCTTTTTTTAAAAAGCTAACTTTCTGAAACAGAAGGTGATAAATCCAGCTGATTGCAATCTCAATACACTTTCACAAGTATCATCAAGAACAGCTTTCTGTATTTATATTTAACTTGTAGCAAGAATAATATGATCGCTAACAGGGAAAGCAGCCATTTCATTTTCTGTTCCTACTGAGAGGCATGCATTATTGTTTGCCACAAAATAAACACAGTGTGTAAACTGTCTCCTAAGAGGCTTAAATGAAAGGTGTAAACATGAGAAAACATTAACATGTGAACATGCTTATTATGGGCTACATGGACTGCAGAGATCACAAATATCCTTGGCAAGAATGTTAGGACCTCCCTTTCCTCCCCCCCCCCCTTCTGGATGTAAAGAAAACTTGCTTGGGATGAAAAGCAGAGTCTTTTCTCCTTGGCAAGTTGACAGACTATGCGCCCTATGTTTTGTCTTTCAAATTAGCTACCAATGCTACAAAGCAAGCATTCAATTTAGAGAGAAACATGGAGTGCCTCTTTCTCTCATCTAAGCATGAAGGGATTTCAGAATAGACCTTGGCAGGGCCCCTATTTCTCATGCTCCCAGCTGCTAGCAATTTAGCTACAGTGAGAGAAATGAGAGAACTTCTCTCTTGAATTGTATGAGCACAGAAATTCAAACTGAAAATCTAGTTATTTCTACCCCCCCCCCAAATCTATTATTGGCTTCTGTTCTCCTAAAGTAGCATTTTAGCAATGTATAATTATGCCCAACAATATTTTACTTTGGAATGACTCAATGGATGGATTTTGTAGTATAAGATTTGGGTTCTACTGCATACTGTAATATATGGCTGATTACTTGTCTGATTATTTCAGCAACCTTTTTTTTTTGCAGCAAAGTTGCAATGCTGAATTTTCAGATGATGGGAGAAATGTTTTTTTCTCCCAGAAATTATTCAGACTTCCAGAAAGTAGTGAGGATTTATTCTCATCTCAGCATTTCTCACTGTGCCATTAATTGTAGCTCATTCTTTCAAGTAAGGGATAGGTTTAGTGCATTGGCAGCCAAATGGAAATCCACCGAAGTCATATACATATTTGCATTCACATACACACATTCACCTACATATTTAAGCAGATAAAGTTTTAAAATGCATGAAAGTAGAAAGACTGCATAAATGGATACTTTGGGCCAAGTACCCATAATACAATAGCAATAAGGATAGCAACAGCACTTAAGACATATATTGCCCCATAGTGCTTTACAGCACTCTCTGGGCGGTTTACAACATCAGCATATTGTGCCCCGAAATCTGGGTCCTCATTTTACTGACCTCGGAAGGATGGAAGGCTGAGTCAACCTTGAGCCTGTCAGGATCAAACTCCTGGCTGTGGCAGAATTAGCCTGCAATACTGCATTCTCACCACTGCGCCACCAGGGCTCTTGCAGCAAGGCCAGAAATATGATATACACATGATATCATTATGCACTTATGACCAGATATGAGGCATGGTAAATTGTCAGGTATATGTTGCCATCCCACCTCCTGCCCTAAAGATATAGCTTTAAGTAATACTCACAATTTTTTAAAAAAATGTTACTTTGAATGAAATTGAAGTAAAATAAAGGAATTGTTCATTTAAAAATTCAACAAAAAAAAGTTAATTATAACACTGTAGAAACGTTACAATCGGAAGCTCACACAATAATTTTCAGCATCCAGACTTGAATGAAAGGTAATTCAGGCATATTATTTCCTATACAAGAAACCTCCATTATATTGGATTAGACATATCCAGACAGCAACTGAAGAAAACAAGTATATTGTATAATGTTGCCTGATATGGTTAGCAGCTCTCTGAAGCAATTACAAATCCTCAAATAGCCATATCTGCCTCTTACCCCAATTTCCTTCCCTTAAAAGATTCTGGTGTCATCTAACTGCAAGCATTATAGAAACATGTATAATTTTGTAATTCCAATCCTAAAACTAAAATCCAAGTCTTTACCAAACAAAATGTTTTTGTAGTTTTTCAGACAGTAAGGTAAAGGTAAAGGTTCCCCTCACACATATGTGCTAGTGATTCCCGACTCTAGGGGGCGATGCTCATCTCCTTTTCAAACTGAAGAGACAGCGCTGTCCAAAGATATCTCCATGGTCATGTGGCCAACATGACTAAACACTGAAGGTGCATGGAACGCTGTTACCTTCCCACCAAAGGTGGTCCCTCTTTTTCTACTTGCATTTTTACATGTTTCGAACTGCTAGCTTGGCAGAAGTACATCAGACAGTACATCACATTAAAATAGGTATCTCAAAACCTTCTTTTCAGAAGTCTGTTTGCAGCATAAACAGAAATCTGCATTCTTTATCCTGAGTACTGGAATGAATATTAGTCAATGGCATAGAACTGGCCCTGTAACATTACTGGAATTCCTTGGCTAGTGATTCTTAAGAATTTTTTTGCATATAAAATTATTGTGCCTCTTTTTGCGATAAACAGATCTGATAAAGCAAAATTTTAATGGTTAATGACCAAGGATTTTCAGTCTACAGCTTGTAATGCCTGTTAATCAGCTGCTCTTATATTCCTAATAGAACTACAACTATGTTTTAGCTTGGCAAACAAAAGTAAAGTGACTGCAAGGATAGAGGAAGTATGAGTAGGAAGTGACAAGACAGCAAAATTGAATGTATCCTTGCTTTGCACACAGGCTCCTATTACAAATGGTCCCTGCCTCCGAAGCAGCTGGGAAGGCATAGGATCAGTGGAGAAATTGTTGAGCATTGACTCTAATGTACTAATTCTCCCCTGATGTCCCCAGCAATCACATACACACCGCCTATATAAGATACGTTGGGGAGCGAGGGGAATAGTACTGACTTTTCTTTGAAATAGTACATTTTAGTTCAATGAAGAAAACTGATTGTATGCACTGGCATCTCAGGCAAGAAATAAACATTGTGAGTGATATGGGGAAATCTGCTGCAAAAATGCACTGGGGATTGTTTTTGTAAAAAGCTTTGAAAGAGTATTACGAGTATCAGAACAGTAGGAAATACAATGAAGGTGCATAATGTTTCTCTGCTTGTCAATTTCTTGCTCAAATCCATATATCCCAAATGATTCCACATTAACTTTGCAGGATCCCAGAATTAGGATGTTATAAAGAGAAAATCAAGATGGAAAAGGAACAATGCAAACATTAAGTATCCATTTCTCCAGCCAGGTCTTCTGCTACATTTCAATCCTTCCCAAAGCTGTTTGCTAATTTACAGGAAAAAAATGCACAGTACATCCTTCACTAGATGGAGTTGCACATAATATGCAGCTTGTCTTTTGGTTCTACAGCTTAATGCCCCTCAAATGTATTGAACTTGTTTTGCTTTCTACTACCCTTAGCGAACGTCCAAAATTTGTTGTTCCATCTGTAAGGGTTAGGGATGGTGTTACTATTTGCAATTGTGTGTTATTATATTTGGGAAGTGATATTAACCTTGCAGTAACTTTAAAAAATAACTTTCGCTTCTTCCTTACAAGGTGCATAAAGTGAATGTTATTATCAGAACACAGCAGGGGTTTACCTGAAATCCCTTATTGAAAATCAGGTTGCCGTTGTGGAACGGTGAAGATCTTGTTTTCCCAGTTCATCCAGTGTGAACCAAGAAGATAATCTTATGCAAAACTTGAATTTTGATCAATTGGGCTTTAGCAGTGGATGACTGATAGGATTCTATTCTACCCTTGTGAACATTCTTCAAGTTCTCCTGCGCTTCCTCAAGAAGATCCCATCCCATAGTTTATATACCATTGCATTACAAATTCAAGAAACAAGGAACGAACGACAAAAAAAGACAAAATATTTTGCAGGTCTACCTTGTTCGAGTCTTTTCATCTGCTGAATCTGATCAACCGTTTTTTTTAGAATCTTGCATTTGTCTGGTTTAACACTCAGGCTGTCAATCTCTCCAATATTGGCTGAAAGCAGTTCTGCCAGCTCTTCTAAGTATTTGTTCTCTTGCTCCCTGCGTCGTTTCTCATTGCTGTTAGAGAAAATCAATTGACAGTTACTGAATTCTCCATAATCAAAACCTACATATGGTTTATTCAAAAACAATTCAAAAGCCAGACCAATAATAAATCAAATCAAATATTTGAGATCCTTGAATAGTTGGGAGCTTTTCTGAACACATCCTAAACACCTATAAACCCACTGAAATCCAGTCTGTTTCAACATTAAGACAAGTATGGATGTGAAGGGAGGGACCATTGAGGAGACAGATGACACAAGATGAAGAGTGGAGCTGTCTAAGCAGCGGTAAGAGCATTTATTAGGGCTTATCTTGTGGCGATAAGAGTGATGAAGTGATCTCATTTCTTCACTCTTAATGCATATACCGAAAGCCAGCTGGTGGCCTCATTTCAAGTGACTAGGTCTCTTTTGATAAGGAGGGGCAGGGGGAATCTTTATAGGGTCCCTATGCAGAATATTGCTGGCATTTGTTTGATAAAACCACTTGACTGTGCTTGAATTTGGACTCTAGATGTACAGATTCTATAGAAGTGCCTAAAACTTGTCCAAACTCAGTTATCTAGAGAAATTTTAAATAGGCCACTCCTATAGTACAAAGATCTTTATTGCTATTGACCCAGAAGATGTGAGGATCTGGTTGAGGAGGAATCCAGTTCTGACTCAACCCTAGAAAGAAAAAAGTAACTTTGGGTTTTTAGTTTCTCACTCCACAATCTAGACAGGCATCATCTTTGATCCTGTGCATTTTTCCAGAATCTTTAGGCTTGGAGTTCTCCTAAACTTATGACCGCTATTTGGTTGGGGGGGGGGAGGCTTTGCACAGAAGCGTCTCATGTTCCAATTGCACCTATTGCTAGACTAGCAATACATGCTGACCATCACTCATCATAGTCACTTCCTATTTGGATGATGACGACAACATGCTGTGCAAGGCCCCCCCCCCTTGAAGAGCATCCAGAAATTACAACTGGTCCAGAATGCAGCGGTGTGCAAAGTTTCAAGTATCCAATTTCTCAATATTATACCACTGCTGCACCAGCACCCTGGCTTCTTCCAGGTTTTTTTTCCTGGTGTGATTCCACATGGTAGTTTTCACCTTTTAAGACCTGAATGGCAGAGGCAGGTTATTTATAGGGTACTCTTCTCCCTGAAAATATTTGCCAACTGTGCCAGGTCCAAAAGGTTTTTAACAGGTGGCTCTTCCACCAAACATTGGATTAGTATGAGGACAGAGCCCAGCAAAGAGGATTGTTAATGTATTGAGAAATGTTGTTTTAGGGTGCCACAAATTGGTTTTTGGAAGTTCTTTTTTTATTTTTTTGTAATGTTCATGTTGTTATTAGTGTTCACCAACAAGAAAAATCAATGGGGAAGTCACCAGGAGATCATGATCATGTGACACCATCACTTAATGACCCAGGGATTCACAGTTAATGATGGAACTGCAGAATTACAGTCATTATGTGAACATGTGACAACACAATTTATGACCATATCTCTTAACAATAGCAATTCTGGTCCCAACGGCTATCATTACTTCAGGATTACCTATATATTTTAAATTTCTCATTGTATCATTTTACCAAATATTTTAATGCATTAACTTTTATGACATATGGTATTTTTGTGATTAACTATCAATGGTATTGCTTAGGTCAGCTCTTGAAATTGCTTTTTCAGAAATATAAAAGATTTATCTTATACAAAGAAATACATGAAGGAAGACTATTTTATTAACTGCTGATATAGGAAGGGGAAAGCCGAAAAGGTCATGGTAGGATGGAGTTGATGAGAACCTCAAAAAGAGAAACGTAAAGCAGAAAATGAAATCTGTACAGCATGGATATGGTAGAACTAAAGAAGGGCAGAAAGATAAGGATTGGTACAGTAGCTTCTGTTGATTTAAAATTAGGTTGAGTCATATTTCCTTTTCTTTCCTTTTACTGTAAGTCACACCTTTAATTTATTTTACTTGCAAGCTCTTACTCTCTTTCTGTACTTTGCTTACTCTGGAATAGTGTGACTGTATGCACCGTATGTATTTTTCTTTTGAACTGTCCTTCTGACTCTTTCCTTTTTACACATAACGTATCTGAAGTTCTGTTATTAAGGCAGAAAAATCCCCAATTTATTGAATTAAAAGGAGTCCAATGAGGGCAAAAAGCAATTGGTAAGTTGGTACTGGGGATAAAATGTGAGGGCAGCACGCCAACAAACAGAGTTAATAAACTAAAAGACAAAAATGAATTAAGAAAGATAATCTCTTTGCAACAGCAATCACTTCATAAGCAAAACTAAGATGTGGCCAACAGATCATGAAATCATGCAAAGGAAGAACAACTAACTCTTATTTAGTTTCAAAAAGCCAATTTTACAGTTTGCAATATTTCCCCCCTAAACTTAAAAAAATGAATAATGAACAATTGTAAGCTGCTTAACAAGTCCTTTCCCAAGATTTATGTTATTGGCCAGACTCCTATTTTTGCAATGCTCCAATTGTAATACCTTCACAGCTAGGAAAACAGAGCCTATCTCCCTTCCCTTTCAATTAGTGTCTCTATTATTTGTAAGAACTATGTGGTTCCTAGAATGTTGTCCTTGATCCTACTAGACGGTGCCGTAGCCACTGATATTGATAAATGTAATTATTCTTTTCAAGGTGTGTTTTTTCCAGAATTAAAACCTCATTTATTCCCAGAAACCAAAACCCAACAATACTAGGAGTATTCTCTCCAATCTTGGACTCCTGCTTTAACAATGTTCTATTAGTTCAATAATCTTTTCCTTCTTTCTTTTTCATGCTGTTCTTTGAAGACCATGGATGACCCAGATAAGCTGTTGAAAGCATATATTTTTAAATAGAACACTTACTTTCCCATACTCTGCTGAAAAATTATGCTAAACACTCGCACATATAAGCTTTAAATTGTGTGTGTGTGTGTCTGTGTGTAAATAAATAAATAAATAAATCTGGAAAAGGTAAAGGAGCATAGGTTGTGGAAGAAATGGGAAATATTACTTTGGGCCTTCTGGACATTTTTGTTCAGGTGAAATTAAGGAAAGGGGGGTGGGTGGGCAAGAAACCAGTAAAGCAACATATATGAATTCATTAAAATATTTAATTAACAACTCATTGCCGTTGTTGCTATGGTAATACAAGCTGCAACTGATGGAAAAAATAAAGGAATTGCTTTTACAAAAATGCCTATAAGAATAGTTTCAGTCAGCTATCACCATCAGTAACAATTAAAGTTATAGACTCCAGCACAGAAGAAAATGGTATAGTAGCAGGCTGAAATTAGTTCTGACAAACTGTTAAAAATCTCTGCCAATTAATCATACAAATTAATTAAAGGCTTTAATGAACGGAACTGGCATAAATATGCAAGTGAGTAAAAGAACAGTTTAATGAAAAGAGTACTCTCCTTTAGATGATACATGCAAACAGAACAGCAGGAGCCAACTTAGAAGGTGTGCTGAGAAGAAAGTAAAATAGGAAAAATATGTTTGCAAACTAAAGATTAACTTTTGCCGATTCCACAATGTAGTATTGGGGATGCTAAGTTAAATGAAGTCAGGGCTCAACCAGTTAAGACTCTTACTTGGAAAGGACTGAACAAAATTGGGCTTAAAGTAGTTTGTCCCAACATTGTCTTCAAACACAAAATCAAAATATGATTGGAATCATTTAAAAAATATAAAACTCTGGGGTTCTGTCTATCTATCTCCTGCCTGACTATCTCGTGGGATGTTGGGTTGAGATGAAGGGGAAAAGCGTTCCACATAAAAGACTGGCATTGGGATCAGTGAGGAAGGTCAGTTAAAATTCACTAATTGGACACCAGAGAACTGCATTATTACTTTATTGCTTGGAGACTATCAGAGGACTTAATTTAAGTAGCTGAATCTGTTTAATGTCTAATAGCCATCCAAGACATATCACATAATCCATTGCCTGCAGTTTATACGGCCACTGGGAGTCACAACTTAAGGATTTACACCAGGCATTTCTAAAACTAATACTTTTCCATTGAAGGATACAGAGGCATTTGCTCATCTTCCAAAGCTATATACACATTCTGCTAATAATTCCATTTATAGAGTAGGTTTTGTACAACAGGATCAGCAGGCACAAATCTAATAGCACAAAGAGCAAAATCTAGAATCAAGTGGGAGACTTCAAAAGCAACCCTGAATATGGGTCTAAGAAATTTCAGATATCTTATGATTAAGATCAGGAATAATATAAATTGTTTAAAGTTAGTTTAGCAAGGAGGAGCTAAGTTCAATTTAAAGATGTTATCAATTTCCTACTCCTTTTTTCAAATATATTTTAGACTGTTTTTGTTAAAGATTTATACCATGTATGGGTTCTGAGAAGTCAGGGGAGGGAAGGTTGAGGGGGATTGGGGGGGAGGATGGGAGGGAGGGAAGTATAGTAGGCTTGATGATCTCAAAGTAATATGTTTGCACATGTATACTGTCTTCTCTTCTTTTTTCTTTAAAACTAAGATATGTTAGGTATATTGATATGGAAGTATAAATACCATTAACATAGAATGGAGTTTGCTCAGAAGCTGAAATACACCAAATGAATGAGAGGAAGAGCGGGAAGCAGAGGTGAGAAGAAAGATGGGAAGAGAGGGATAGGAATGAGAGTAAGGGGAGGAAGATGAGGAGAATAAGGAGGAGTGGAAAGAAGAGAGAGGAGAGGAGAAAGGAAGGGGAAGTAGAGTAGAGGGGAATGATGGATGGAAGAAAGGAGGTAGGGAGGGGAAGGAGAGAGGAAGAAAGTGGTGTATGGAGAGCAGAAGAGCCAACAATTGGTTCTATCTTTTTTAGTTCTTTTTTTTCCGGGAGTTGATGGCAGATGAACTGATGTAATTATTAATTAATACAATATGATACTGGCTATGTAATAGTATACATGTGATTATATGTTATGAAAATTGAAAATAAAAAAAGTATTTTTTTTTAAAACAACCCTGCTTCTGATATGAAACCTGTCATTCATTCACTACTAGAAAAAATGGCAAAGAAAGACTACAATTGGAATAAGGAACTGTTGAACTAGAATAATCAATCAAGAATCTGACACTATCCATTTAAATTTGATTACAAATAACTGTTTTCTATTCACTATAGTTATTAATTAACTTGTCAGGGTTAGGGTGGCTGGACTGTCTCTTAATTGCTGTGCCTGTTAATTGTTATTTTGCTTCGCAGAATTGTCACGAGTGCTACGTAATTTTATGTATGTATGTATTCGTTTATTTCTGTATTATTACATTTATACTAAACCACCGAATTTGGAATGTCTCACAGCATTTTACTATGTTACAATATAATGAAAATAAGTATATTATTGCATGATAATATGAAGAACTACAAAAAGCCCATAGGCTTAGAGACAATTATCAAAAAAACAATAGAGCTTTATATAATATTTTATATATATATAAATCCTGCCTACTAATTGACAGAATTGTGCAGTAATAAATATATTAGTCTTGTCAAATGCTGCAATAGTTTGTTTTTAAGTAACAAATGTAAAGTTTTTTTTCTTCTTCCTTCTCTTTGCTCCTCATTAAAAATTTACAAAATGCACCCAGATTTCCTATTCTACACTACATTCTCCTTCTATATAATTATTTACGCACTATTCCTACGGGCACAAATAGATTTGTTTCACACTGTTCTCCTAGAACCATTGTGGAAACCATTTCAGAATTAGAGAGGGTGAAAAATATTTTGAAGAAATAATGAACTAACTCTTCCACTGAGTTCCAAATGAAAAAGGAATGAGGCAGTAAAGTATATTTTGCACTAGCTTGGCTGGGATCAACTTGGCTCTACCAGTCTCTCCATTAGAAGCTACTGTACTGACTCACTGTGACAATTACCATAGGTAGGAATTGTTAATAAGCTGATTTTCTTTTTCTATGTTTTTGTTCCTTTTACATCAATGTCTGTAAACTTGGACAGTTGCAAAGTTGCTTAATTTTGGTACAACAGCAAACAATTTCCCCATCTTGCTTGTTGACAAACTGAGGAGATATTTTCCTCATAACCTGTCCTGAATTGTAATAGCTTGCTGGTGTAGTTCACGTGCTCTTTGCTATCCATTATCCATACTTTCAGCAGAATAGGCACTCCTGGGAGTGCTACAGAAATGTTCAATATTAAAAGAAGCTCCACTTGCAACCTTCATTCCTACAATTTTGGCAAGGGATAAAAAATATTTTTTGTTCTGCCAGACTTTTAAATACAACCGGTATTAGCATCTACATCTCACAGCAGTATTGATTTTATTATTAATCTAAGTGGAATACTGCAGTGGGTATTTGTTTAGCATATTAATAATAACTCTTTCTTCCAGCTTAGCTATTTTGAAATGTAAAATTTATGTTGGAGGTATGGAATATAAATTAACTAAGCAAATGGATCTATGACTTGCTTGACCTCAGCACTGGGCTCCTATTGTGAGGAGTTTCTGAACTATGGAAACAGATGAATGACCAAACAGAAGAGAAAGGAGGTATGTGAATACAGATATATGGAATTATGTGAGCTTTTTTTTCCTTAGCCTTTACACAGCTCAAAACCAAACCAAACCAAACCTCTAGCCATGTAAAAAGAAACCATGAAAATGAAACAAACTAGTAAGGATAGCCCTGTCATAAGCCATGGTATGAATATCTACATGGAAAGGGGGGAAATGCTGTTTTTGCTGAATTGCTTCATGAAGAGTGAAATATTCTGGAAATATAGACAATAGAAATTGGGGCTGGCAGGGAGGAAAAATACAGTATCTTGTACCATTCCTGAGTAAAATGCTGAAAAAAACCAGGCAGAACAAAGCTGAATTATCAGGCACATTAATCTGCAAACAGAGCCATTATTGGAACTGCATACCATGTTAAGAAATAAAAATGGGGAGAGTTTCAAAAAGTCCAGTATATCTGATCTCATCCAAAGTTCCTGTGAGTTTTTAAAATACTAAAAAGTTACATTTTAAAAGAAAATTTGGTATTCAGTTAAAAGGGGGATTTTTAACTGACTTCTCCAAGAAATGAACTGGTAAAGTATTAGTGTTCTAACTAAAACCTGAGAAGCAAGGTTTTATCAATTTATCGAGGAAAAAGATAATCAACATCTTCTAATTCTTTTTTTTTTAAAAAAAACAACAGTGTTTAGGGCAGTGTTTCTCAACCTTGGCCACTTGAAGATGTCTGACTTCAACTCCCGGAATTCCCCAGCCAGCATTTGCTGGCTGGGGAATTCTGGGAGTTGAAGTCCAGACATCTTCAAGTAGCCAAGGTTGAGAAACACTGGTTTAGGGAGATTAGATTAGATTAGATTACTTTATTTGTATGCCGCCCTTTTCCCTGAGGGGACTCAGGGCGGCTCACAATTCAAGGGGAGGGAAGGACAAACAAGTTACAAACATGAAGACAATACATCGTTAAAAAGCGCAACAGTCATACTATTCGAGTGGGGTTGAAGTCTTTAGCCCCAGGCCTGTCGGGACAGCCAGGTTTTAAGGGCTACGTGGAAGGTCTGGAGGGAGTTCGTTCCAAAGGGTCGGAGCAGCCACTGAGAAGGCTCTCCTCTGGGTAGTTGCCAGTCGACATTGGCCGGCTGATGGGATTCGGAGGAGGCCTAATCTATGGGATCTTATTGGCCTAGTGGAGGTAATTGGCAGTAGGCGGTCTCTCAAGTACCCAGATCCAATACCATGAAGGGCTTTGTAGGTGACAACTAGCACCTTGAAGTGCACCCGGAGATCAACAGGCAGCCAGTGCAGCTCGCGGAGGATAGGTGTTACGTGGGTGAAACGAGGTGCACCCACGATCGCTCACGCGGCTGCATTCTAGACCAGCTGAAGCCGCCGAATACTCTTCAAGGGCAGCCCCATGTAGAGCATATTGCAGTACTCCAGCCTAGAGCACATTGCAGTACTCCAGCCTAGAGATGGCCAATGCCCTTTTAGATGCATTTAGCGATCCATATAATTTGAAGATGCAATCTAGTTTCATTTTAAGTTTTCTTTGATTTTAGATTTTGAAACAAGAGAAATATTAATGACCATAAAGTGTGAAGTGTGCTACAAATCCAAGTCAATCAATAAGTAAAAACAGCTTCAGTCACAAATCACCAGTTGCTCCCCAAGAGAGAAGACGAACAGATGGAGAGTTGTGTTCCATCTTCTACAGTAGATACTCACAAACAAACAGCTAAACACTGGTGGGATGTGTGAACGTATCTGAGGGGATGAAATCTGCTCCCATCTGCTTGTGCAGAAAAAGAGTGCCAGAAAGCAAAAAAATTTTTTTTAAAAAAAAACCTCCTCCATCATGGAAGAATAATTCCCTAAAATTGTACTTACCTCTGGATCAGAGTGTCGCATGGTGATCCCTTCCTCTTCTGAGAATCCAGGTTTCCCGGGTCCATAGAGTTGTTCCCAAGGCCACTCATCTTGAGTCAGTTCTCACCTGAGAAAGAAACAAATAACCACATCAAGGAATGAAACAGGTGGAAAGTGAAAGAAAACAAATAGGGAATGCTTTATCCATATCAGCCTCAAGAAGCAATGCTGAAGTGACCTATTAAAAGAGGGGGAAGATTACTTAGCAGCTTCCTTTTTCTTTCACAAAACCATATCCAAACATTCAATCAATTTTAAATCAATTCCATAAGATAGTGTTTGCTTTGTTTTATTTAACTAGTTATCAGCATTATTGGTTTCATCTGAGCATACAAAATAACAGCTTCAGTTTTAACAGGGTTAGGAAACAGTATGAATTAGTAGTAGTACTTCATAGCACAACTTTATATACTACCTACCTAGAAGTCAATACTAGCCTTAATCTTACTCCCAAGAAACTGTGCGTGGGACTACACACCAGCTTTTTCACTGTTTAATGGATTTAAAGTTTTATTTAGTATTTGAGAATTTAAATAGATGTTACATACCAAAGAATCTAATGAAATGTCATTTTCATTTCAGAAGGGGTAGCAGGTTGAGCCCCTTCAGAAGTCTCAACCAGCTACCCCTGCCCCCAAGCCTCTCCTTCAGCCCCAGTGTTGCTTCTTCCCCTGAGAAATGCCAGCTCAAGTCCCACACCACAGCCAGCCAGCCACTCCATCACCACTGGGCAAAGCCTTAGTTGCCCCTGATGCCCTATACGCCACAAGCCCTAACATGCACAATTGACCTTTCCTGTTTTCCTCTCACGGTTGATGAGGTGCACCCAGACTGACACTACCGTATATGAGGCAGCTGCTGGCCATGCCAGGCCTTCTTCCTGAGGCTGCTTGCTCCATTCTCTAAATTGTGTGCACCATTGATTCCCCAAGAAATGCATCCCACTGTTGTGTTGCTTTGGAAAAGCTCTTGGAAAGCTTCTTCTCAGATCTCATAAAAACAGATGTGCTATTTGGAGAATGGCAGACACCCCATTCTTGTGATGCTATTTGGAGAATGGCCGTCACGTTCTTGTGATGCTTCAAAATACTTTTTCAAAGCATTGTGGGAACAGGGCACACAATTCGGGGAATGAATGATGCAAGTGGGAAGAAGCCTGACATGGCCAGCAGCTGCCTCACATACAGTAGAGTCAATAGTGGGAGAAAATGATAAAGATCATCTTGGGTGGCACAGTGCAGGGCATTTGGCCTGTTCCAGGATGCAGTGGTTTTATGCCAAGCTGCTGGGCCAGGCTGAGACAACTGAGACTTCCAGGAACAGTTATGGCTTCACACTGCAGCTGAGGAGCTTCTTGCAGCCCCAGAGCCCCAGTGGTGTGTGAAGAAGCTCCCGAGCCACAGCATATTCTTTCCACAACACCCCTATGCTCAGATGCACTGCACTCCCTCCCCAATGGTGGGATTCAAAATGTTTTACTATCGGTTCTATGGGAATGACTTGGTGGGTATGGCATGGCTTGGTGGGCGTGGCAGGGGAAGGATACTGTAAAATCTCCATTCCCACCCCACTCCAGGGGAAGGTTACTGCAAAATCCCCATTCCCTCCTGATCAACTGGGACTCGGGAGGCAGAGAATCGATGGGGGTGGGGCCAGTCAGAGGTTCTCTGGTTCTCCGAACTACTCAAAATTTCCGCTACCGGTTCTCCAGAACTGGTCAAAACCTGCTGAATACCACCTCTGCCCCTCCCTCTCCCAACTTGCATGCAGGCCTGTGTTGGGCCTCACAGAGCATCCCCCCACCCCTGCACTCCTTGCCTAGGACTGTCTGCATTTATTTGACCCACTTATCTGGAATTACAACATCAACCAGGAATGCTGGGTTTGTAATCATTACATTGCTGTGGTCACGTGACATCTCATATTACAACCACATTATATGCGACAGGAATTCTGCTTCCCGTTGTAAGTTGAGGACTACCTATAAAGTAATACTGATAGGAAAGATTTGGAGTGAGATGGAATTTAACTTTTTTTAAATAGTCATTGTTTGCAAATAAAATTTACCAGATTTGAGGAACTATGATACGTCAAATGCACCTCATCTTTACGTAAGATTTAACGTTCTCAGCATGCAATGTTATAGAGGTGATTTTATATATGCAATGTGTTTTGATATTTATGATAGAGAATATTTGTAACTCAAGGTTAAACTGTGCATTGATGATGTTACCTAGTTTGGTAATGAAACATCTGCAAGAAAACCACCAAACTCAGATAGCACCAAAGACCCCCACAATGTGTTTTGGAAAAAAGAATAATTCTAGTGCATTTTATTCCTTTACATATTTACTATGAGATTAATATTATATCTACGCATTTTAAATTGATGTTTCTTCTGATTTCTCCTTCAGTCTACTAGTAGGCAAACATATTTAATGCTAAAAGCATGAAGTTAATATTCAAACTAACCAGAATTTTTACATCAATATTTTCAAGACATTAGAGTAAAATCAATTTTATATTAAACCTGTGTTTCTCAGTAATCAACTGCACACTTATTTGAAGCTTGGATTTTTTTTAAAAAGAATCCACTGCATTCCGAGGACAGATTGATACTATCAAAACTGAGTAAGTAGAATAATTAAATACAAACGTTTAAATCACTTAACCAATTCAAAATGATTCTTCAAGTGTTTTGCTAAGATCTGAATGTCTTGTATTAAGATGAAAGCATCTGTTGAGAGCCAGAGATTGTTTTAGCAATATTAGCATCACAAATCAATAGAAACCACACCCTTCTGCCAATTGCAATGGAAACAATGGTCAGCTATCCTCATTTATGAGGCTGACAATCAAGAAGAAAATGATTACTGGTCTGGAACTAATGACTACATATCTAAGTTTATTCTTCCTTCCTGGCATATCTGAAGATTCATAGGATGCCAGAAGAGACATAATCAGCCATGGGGGAAATGTTGGCTCTTTTCAAAAGTCCCAAACTGCAAAACTCATCAGCTCAAGGTACAAAAAAATGATATGCTTTATATTATAAACCTGCCTTGATTTTCCATCCACTCCATTCAGTCCTAATTCTGCTTCAACAAAACACACTTCCATTTGCAACAGCAATCATTATGCCCATGTGAAAACCTCTGACTTTGAGTCATGCAGGATTGAACAATAATTCACAAAAATCTTGAAGCATCATTAAAAAATGTGGGTCTTTTTCAAAAAGTTTTCCCCCCCCCAAAGTTAGGCCTGGAAAAAAAAGACATGTCTTAGTTCTTTGAGTCCCATTCAAAAAGAGGACAAGAAGGTAGTGACCTTGACAATATGTCTAATAAAGTAAACGGGGGCTATGGATAGAATTGCAGGATTAGCTGAAATCTCTGGTTTTATTTAGCCCATTCATTAAATACAGTCAGGTATTTGTTTTTGTTTTTTAATATAATATAAACCCAGTTTATTTTTGCAACAGCCTTTGCCAAAGCTGACAACCAAAAATAAAGTATCCTAAAAATAACTCTGATGGCTCAGCTGGAAAAATGAATTGACCCCACGGGCTCCAAATGAATTGCCTGACTCAAAAGGTGAGCCTTACTGCATGAATGGTAGAGGTGAGGTAAGTGGATATTTGCAATTTTGCATACTAACAAACTGCACTGTCCTTGTTCCAAACTCCATTTCTATGATCTAGGATTTTGCTTTGCTCACTGGAAAAGGAAATAAAATGGGAGAGAACAACCAGCTAATTATTGATATTTGGGGGGATGGGAAAGGAATGAACAACAAAGAATCCTGAAAAGCTTTGCTCTATTGGCTGAGATAATATTTTGTCTGGCAAAAGGAGATCCAGAACACCTAGTAGAACAGCTGGCATATGAAGATGGAAAACTTGGGATCTGCTCAACTGGATCTGCTCAACTTTAAGCTACTTTACAAGGCTGGCTCTGGACAGAAGCTGTGGAATTGAGAAAGGCAATAGAAGAATGGTGGGATATTTTGCAGAGGTGGGTTTTACATAATTTTATCACCGGTTCACCATGCACCGAAATTGGGAGCGCATGTGCGTATGCTTGCTTCGTAAGCATGTGCACCTTCCGTGCATGTATGCGGCCTTCCGTGCATGAGCAAAGCTCATGCACGCAGCTTGCATACATGCACGTGGTTTAGAAAACGTGGCTAAATAGGACGACATAGAGCCGGGGCAGGTGGGAGGGTGTGCAGACCCACCTGCAGGTCGCCACTACCTGTTTGCCCAAACTGGTCTGAACAGGCTGAATACCACAACTGATATTTTGCATAATGAACCCCATAATGGACAAAGATATGATTGTAGGCTCAGCATACCTCGTTAAAATAATGTGTTTTACAACCCTGTTCAGGAGCCAGAAATAAACCAATCAAAACTAAGACTTTCTTTCTCCATGTATGTACTCCAATTTGCTTTCCCCTAAAACAGTCAAATGGAAAGTGAATAATCCTTTTTTGAAAGTTCATCTGCTACTTCTTGCTCCTATCTCTGGGGCAGCCACAGTTGTTTGAAGGCATTGCTTTGAAGAAATGAATTCTACACAAGTGCTTCAGTCAGGGAAATCTCCTTTAGAACACCGATACTGATATCTAAATTCTACTGAAGATGTTAACTAGCCTGGTAATGAAACATTTGGAAACCAATCCGCAAGAGACCAAACCTCCACCCTCGTCCTACATCCCAGCTACAGATATTCTCTACTATCGCAAATCTCCTTTAATTGTTGAGATGATAGAATTGACACCCAACAATCTTTTCTCAAGTGTTTTTCTCCGAGAACCTTGAAACTACAACCAGTTGCATAGAAACCAATCAGCAAGAAATCAGAAGAAACGGGTAGAATCTATAGGAAGTGAGAAGTCAAATTAAGAAGCTGCTACTAAAACAACAGATGCTTAAGTTTTTTCTCAACAGTTGTTATTTATTGTTCTGACAGCTGTCACCCAAATGCTTCCCATCTGAGCAAATGCAGGCAAAATCCCAATTAGAAGTGGTCAAGAGCACATTTAGCAAACCAAAGACATTTGAAGCATTTCTCTCCTTGCTATCCTGCAAACGTGTGCATTTCTCTATTTTTTTTTCTTTTTTACTTTTGCAGATTACAAAATAGTGAAACCACCTGTTGATGCAGAGAGGAAATAATGAATCATTAAGTAAACGATGGGCCAGAAATTGCATGACTGTGATTTGATTTTGTAAGTGAAAATTTCTATCTTTGACTTCTCATTTGAAGGAAAATGTCAACAGTCCATGTCAAGCCAGCTCCACCCACCCATTAACACCCAAAGAAAACAAGTACAACTTTGCCTGGGGGCCCACTGGGGAAACAGCAGGAATCAGAGATCCCTCTGTCATTGCATGGCCAAAAATGCATGCCTCCCTGCCAAAGTCTGCTGGTGTTTTCATCTCACCTGTTCATCTCCAGCAATTTATTCTAACAACAGCATAACACAGTCTTGTCTTCCACAAAATCTGACACTGACTCTTGAATGGCACTTCCCAAATAATTTCCTTGTTCTGGCCTGTTAGCTCCTGATTATCATAAAAACAAGTTTCTACAATTCTTTAGGAAGCTCTGAGCTTATATTTCTGCAGGCAGATCATTATGGATATCACAAACAGAACTACTAGCTTTGTTATATAGCACAGTAACTAGGAAAAATAGTCTGTAAACATGCACGTTGTATAAACTGCTCCCAACAAATTATACTTACTGAAGAACATGGCTAGAGTTATCTTACTTTTACACAGCATTTATATTCAAGTCTTTCCATAATTAATTACAGCCATAAAGATAATATTCTATTACTATGGTTGGTTGCAGTGTTTAGACCAGATTTGACATTTTTGTCCATCAAGTTTCTCCCAAGGACCTGGGATAGACAGATGTTGTTGCTCAATAATATTAAAGGTATTGTCTATTTTATGGCAGGTTGTAAATGATGCTCCAGATGTTCTGGAATTGCACCCAGTGTGTCTATTACTATTGGTACCATCTTTGTTTTCTTGTGCCTCCGTTGTTCTACATCTATTTGCAGGTCTTTGTATTTTGTGATTTTTTCCAGTTCTTTTTTTCCCTATTCTGCTGTCTCCAGGTACTGCCACATCCACTATCCAAACTTTTTATCTTTCTTATTGACAATTGTTAACCTAGGTGTTGTGTGGCAGATGCTTGTCTATTTGAATTTTAAAAAGCCCAGAGCACTTTATCTTCGTCATTTTCTATTACTTTTGTCTACTTTACTGTCCCACCAGCTCTTGCCTTCAGGCAAATGTATTTTTTGCAGATGTTTCAATATGCCATTGCTGCTACCATACTTTGTCAGGCTGTGCACCCTTCTTGCTGCAGCTAATGCTTCTTATTATTATCATCCCTGCCTAATTGTTATATATGTGTTATGATGGCAATCTGCCAAATCAGTCATCCAAATGGAGTTCAAATTTTTTTGAATAAATATGGAAGAGGCCAATTATAATTGTTTAGCTGGATAATTCATATTGCCTTTTTTGCTCCAAAAAGCAATATGAATTATGTCTCATCTAATGCCTCCTTAAATGTCAATAATGAACCCCTCTGTATTTGTAATACTAAGCCCCAATCTGTTAAAATGTATACTCTACATAAAACTCCTTTTTCCCCCTTTGAAAGAGCTATTGATTGCTGGGTTATGGCTGGTTTTACTATGAAATCCACTGAGGCCTTGAATAGTATTAAAATAAGGTCAATTGATTGCAATACAGGTAAACCTCTTTAAGTGACTGCCTCATTTTATGATCACAATTATGATGGTGATGCAAAAATAATTGCGTGACCATTCCTTGCAACTTTTACAACCTTCACAAATCTGTAAAGCAAAGGAAATCTGAAATAAGATCAGCACAGTTGTGGTTTTCCTTAGCAACCACTTCAATTAACAACCAAGGTGCCGGTCCCAGTTGTAGTTTCTCAATGAGGACTACCTATAATATTTAATGAGCAGTGGGGCAAAGGAATCTCTTGTTCACTATTCTATTAGCACCAAAATATATTGGATTTATTATCTGCCTCCTAAAGCAAATGAGTATTCATCACCTTCCTTCCTTAAAACCACTTTTTGGCATTTCTTATGGTTTGCATAGAAAGGAATCTAAACGTATCTTACTAAGTTACAAATTTGGATTAGCATCCTTCATGATAGAATTTCTAATAGCAATAAGAAACCTTGAATGTCATCAATACAGACAACAAATTGGACTTCTAAAAGATTTAAATAACAACAACAAAACAATAATTAGTTTAACCAAACAATTTGGCCTCTTACTGCCATGGGGTAAAACAACCTCAAATGGTTTGCAAGATTTTCTGAAGAGCAGATTGTGTTTGACAGCTGTCAACTAGAGAACCGGCCAAAAGGCACCCCAGATAAGAACCTTAAATCTTCCCTCGCCCTCTTTCCTTCCAGAGGAGTCTTATCTCACTGAAGCCCTGGAGGCTTAATTGACTGGCAGTTACCAGGCACTTAAGATCCACTTGGGGGAGGTTGCTACAGGGAGTGAGAACTATGAATATTACTAGCTGCCAAGTTACTGCTGCTGACAGACAAACTCTGTTTAAGCAGTTTGGCAGGATGCACTCAGGTTTTAAATATTTCAATTACCTATGAATGGCAATCGTCTATTTTGTATAATAATTTGTTATCCAGGAAAATAGTCTTTATCTTTCATGCCCAAGTGGTAAATAATCTACTTTACTAACAAATCTAATTTGTTACTAATCTCCCCAGAAAAGAAAAGAAAAATACCCTGAGCTACATCTTTTGCATTGTGGGGTCTGGTTTTCCTGGAAGAACATGAGCACCTGGTTTAAAAATTAATTTTAAAACAGGAGGAGATCGTAACTTTCATTCTAGAATAATCCTTAGTGGAATGGAAATTATTTATGTACTTAAGTGAGAAGAGTTCACAATCAAACAATTACAACTGACATATTGCATTTATAGGAACAAGAATCATTTTATTTTTAAGATTATGAAATACAAAGAGGGATCATCAACTACTAACTATAATAATTAGGTGGATTGTTCATAAACAACATAATCCAAAGTATCAGAAAATCAAAGAAGAATAAAGTCTGGGTTAACATCTTCATGTTTTATTTGTAAGGCAAGCAATTAGGAAGCGTGGTAACCAGGATGCTGGAATATAATTCAATAGATCTTGTGTCCTTAAAGTAATCAACTATCAAAACACAAAAAACATGCCTTATATGTGACCAACTACTGGAAGGTTTTGGGTTCTGTGTGATTACAATACACAGCCAACACAAGCACTATTCATCCCAAACCATTTTAGATGACTAGATTTTTTTTTACTGCTTGCCAAACAATTATTGAGCTACCTAAGGCTTCTTCAGATGGACATCCATAACTAAAACACCATACTGAAATTATTGTTGTCCTTTATCAATTTGTTTCACTTCTGATGGCACAAAAGATGGAACTGGTTCTCAGACATAAAGCTGCACATGGAGGTTGTGTATATGCACTCTCCTAAATCCATACTTACAAACGTTAGGCCACTGAAAAAATCTAAAAGAGGGGCACGACACCATGAATGTAGGAACTACAAGTCATTTCTGCATAATGCCCTAAGTAATATACTGTCAATTCAGAAGTTCCCTGCTAAAATACTGATATGCTTAGATATTTCCCTAGAAGATCACTTCCAAGCAGTCCCATAACAAAGATTCATTGTCTCAAAACTATGGCTGTTTTACATAATGTTATTAAAAGTATCTGCACAGCTGAAAAACAAAAACTGAGTAGAGATGACAACTACAATATTGTAGTGCGAGAAGGAATTGGGTTCAGAGAACAAATGTCCTAACGCCAGCTCAGAAACTCAGCATTAACAGTTATAACACTCCGTCTGCACATTTTCTTTACCCTAGAGTGCTTTTGTTTTTTAAATCAACTTTTTAACTCAAAGAAATGAGGCAGACAAGAGATGGCAAGCCTGCAGCAAGACAATAAGTCACCAGATGAAGTCAGCACGTGCAAATGACAACCCTGCCTTGAAACGGCATTAGGGTGATGCCTTAGCTGTATGTTCAAGACACCAGAAAACACTGCCAAGCTCATGGTGTCTGGCTGGCTTTTGTTTCTATGTTCTCAGCACCAAAAGCTGAAGGGTGTATGTACATGATACTTTACAGAACAACAGAAGCTTTTAAGAAAGGTAAGTGGGGAAAAAAAAGCCCTTGCCCCCAAGATGTTTACAATCCATAACAGCGATTGAGAAAGCAAAAAGAGAGCAGTGAAATATGAGCAAACAAGGATAAAGAGGCATGGTAGATTATTTTGGTCAAAGTCTCTCCAAACATATTTCTATTTTTGTAAAGGTCTTCTGATTTCCTGCACCATTATATATCTTTTATTAAGATTATGCTCTAAAACGGCTCCTGAAGAGATTGCAGTATGTGGTTAACCTTGTCTGATCTAAAAAACTGAGGTAGAGTTGTGCCTTGTTATTACTTGGATAAGAAACTACCAGGAAATCACCAGGGTCGTAGGTTGGACTGAAGAACTGAAGAAACACTGCAGAAGAAAGCAATGGCCAACCTCTTCTATACAGTATCCAAGAAAACCACACAGATGTTTTCCTATAGTCACCAGGCTTCCATTTTTAAAAAAAATCTGAGATACAGTCTCATGAACTTTAGACTTTGAGTCTGAGTCCTATGCTGAGGTGGCAGCAGTTTTCTTTCTGTTTTACTTTGCCAATTTTCCCTCTTAAGCCAATATTGCTCGGAATCTAAGGGCCATTAAAAGAAGTAGCAATAAATTGCTAATCATTTACACATAATTTATGTTTACCTTTTCCAATAAAGCTTTTTTTTCTTACAGTGACCATTCACTGATTTATCTAATTGGAAGCAGATGGCTAAACTGAGATATTTTCAAGATTGTTTAATATATGCATGCAACAGGTATAATCTTGTCACTCAATCGCCAAACTTGCCTCTACTACAGCTGTTGTACACTGTTAAAGGCAGTCTTCTGGGATGTTTGGTAACACAGTGCTCAGAGAGTCTCCAGAAAGAGAACATGATGAGGTGTAAACACTTAATGGTCCCCCATATCATTGACATCAATAAAATGAGTTAAGAATCATCAGAAAAGAAACACTTTAAATCCCACTGGAGTGTGGATTGGCTTTTTACACGAAATGCTAATTGTTTCTAGAAAACTGTAGGCAAAAAAGGACCTGTCAATAAAGGAACTGAAGTCAAAAACACTTTTTGTGTAAAAAGTAGAATCTAGCAATACATATCCTGAGGATGCTACCCTTAAAATCAGATCAACATATTTGCACATTTAGGCTACTCTGGACTGCAAATAGAAGCCATGCCCAATAAGCAAACACAAACTGTCACTGTAACATTTATGGAGCATAAAAAAGAGAGGAGAAAAAAAAAAGACATACTGTATTTTTATCAACCATCAGCCTGATAGCAATCCCTGCAATTAATGCTGAATAAAACCACTTTGCAGTTATGACCTCCTGAAGCATTATAGGAGACTCACATTTAACACCATCTTAGATTACCAGTAGATCTGTTTTCAACAAATAAGTACATTACTCTGTTTCTGAAAAGCTGATTTCTGTGATAGAAGCCAACCATTTGTTTAATATTTACTTTACTGCATTTTTACTGTCAGGAAAGAAGACTTATATTTGTAAGGTTTTTTAAATCTCACATGCTCAAACAAGTTGACTGCCCTATGTATGCTGATTGAAGGGATGTGGAATGTGGGAGACAACATGTAATGTTGTGGTACCTCAAGAAGCAAAACATCTTGGGCCAAACATTTATTCTTTTTTTTTATTCATTAGATGTCTATTCTGTCTTTGTTACTTTAAAAGTAACTGAAGGTGATGAATATACATAATACCGAACAGGATTTTAATTAGATTTTTTGTAACGAGCAGGGCTTTGTGGAATTTTAGACTTAATTCATTGCATGGAGGGACGGGCAACAAAATTCCAGATCATTCTGCCTAGTCTCTTCAGAAGTTATCATTTCTTATTGCTTTCTATTGATTTCAGTTAAGAAAACTGCAATTAATCACTGAATTGGTTTCCTGGCTTTTTTGTTGTGATGGTGGTGGTTACATGAGAAAGGGCTGCACAGTCATCCTCACAGAAAGAAATCAGCAACAGCAATTTCTTAATTATATATGTTTTCTTGGAAAAATTCTTTGTTGAACAAGGTTTAGTAATGAGTAAACACAGGAATACTGTGTAATACTTGCACAACACAGTAACGTATTCTAGCAAGATAGAACTTCTGCTTTAATCCTAGAGCTTGCAAAAAAAAAAAAACCATACTCAGCAGTACTTCAGATCTACCTTTGAAGTGCCCAGTGTTACCCACTAATATGAGCCTCTTTATTTATTGAGAGGTCTTTTGTAATAGTTGTTATGAAATCATCACTTTCAAATATATTACTTTCCCTTCTGCATCATGCCAAATTATTTCATTGCTATAATTGTGCCTATAAAAATGACACTATTTAGAAATAGGAAAGGAGTATGAGAAACCCACATTTGTGGTTACTAGAGAAATTCTTCGCTTCCCCCACCAGCTGATTTTGCAAATGGTAGTCTCCCTCATGGTTGCATAGTTGCAGCTCCTCTTCTCACTACTGGAAGCAACTTGAACCTGAAATTGATTTGTATGAAATTGATTCAAACCCATCTCATCTAACCTATGGCTTTCATATAAGCACAATAATATCCTTTCCCAATGTTAAGCCAATCATTATTCCTGCAAACATCTCAGACCTACAAGCCAGACATGGGGAGAAGAATAATAAGAGCAATTGCCCAGAATCTTTATGTGGAGGAAAACCCACAGAGTTCAACATTTGAAATAATCAGATGCTTTTATATTTTTGATTCAAAGAAAAAAACATTAATGGATTAAATATAATCTCAATTATTTAATAGAAATCCAATCATATTTTAGGCTACCAAATTCAATAGAAAGAATAAACAACCCACCCACCCCCAAATTGACATATAATGATTTGAGAAGAAAGACAAAGGTAAAATTAACATTGTGCTTTCAGGCTTGTCACAGTCTTGTACGTACAATTTGGCCTTGCTATAAATTGGATGCAAAAATATTGGCTCATACAAGCTTGGCTAATTGATATCTTGGTTGTAATCAACAAACCCATGACATATTCTGTTGCCAGAACTCACTCAAAAAATATTTCCCTTGCACTAAGGAGTACCATGGCCCCCATTAAAATGTAACAGGAAACACAGAATAACAAAATTCAGGAGTTTAAAAAGAACATTTAGATCCTCAATACAGTAATCTAAGTGAAAGAATTACCAATGGATAGCTTTTCTCCACTCATGTTTAATATCTACATGAAGCTGCTCGGTGAGGTCAACTGTCACTGTAAGGTGAGATAGCATCAGTATGCTGATGATTTCCAGTTGTGTATCTCAGCTCCTGGTGAGTTAAAGTGATGTTGTTGATATCCTTTCTCAGTAGCTGGAGATCATGGGAGTCTGGATGGGGAACAACCTGTTTTAAATATTCCTTGGTAAGACTAAGTGGCTTTGGGGGCTTTCTCTATGTGGGAATTTACCATCTCTGGTCTTGGATGTAAGTGCACTACCCCAAACAGACCCAGGCTGAAATTTGGAACTTCTTTTGGACTTGTAAGTCCTGCTTAAAGAGCAGATAGAAGTCATGGTAATAAGGGCCTTTGCACAGATTCATGTTGTCTGCCAATTGCACCTATTTTTTGACTGGGAGGTTCTATTCAGTCACCTCATAGACAGACTACTGTAACACGATCTACACACAGCTGCCCTTGAAGAGTATCCAGAAGCTTCAGCTGGTACAAAATGTGATAATGTGGACAGTTATGTGTGCTTCAAGAACTGCATACATTAAACCTTTGCTTTGCAAGCTGCATTGGTTGATACTTGCTTCTGGATCCAATTAAGTGCCCTTGGTTTTGATCTTTAAAGCCATGCATGGCATGGGATCAAGTCTTTTGAGGGACTGCCTCTTCCCAATAACATCTACCCATCCCATCCCATCTGCCAGAATAGCCAAGTTTTAGATCCTGTCACCTCAGGAATTTTATTTGGTAGGACCTAGGAGAAAACCTTTTTCTAGTGTAGTCTTAGCCCTGTGGAATACCTCTGCCTGCTCCTACTCACCCCACTCCCTTTTAAGATAAGGCTGGCAGCTGTTGACCTTCCAGAAGGCCATCAAAACATGATTTTGTCAATGATCTTGGCGATCCCATAGTAGAATGGAAGCCTATAGGATGATTGTGTGGTTGTTAATTTTTTGATACATTTTCTGCATGCTAGCTGCTATTCAGTTTACTTAATTTTTATTTTTAAATTGTGGTTTTAATGGTGTTTATGTACTTCACTTTATTTTATTATGTATACTGCCAAAGTCATTATGTGAGATAGATGGACAGATGAATAGGATAGACGATAGATAGATAGATAGATAGATAGATAGATAGATAGATAGATAGATAGATAGATAGATAGATAGATAGATAGATAGATAGGACCAGACAAGACCAGACCGTTTCCCACTTTGGCTTGAGTGAAGACTATTTCACTATCTCTTGGTAGACTGAGAACAAATCTTAGGCATCTTCTGTCTGATATCATCTCATATAATTAGAGTTCAAGAGTTTACCTGCAAACTATTTTCATATGACTTAACTTCCAATCCTTACCATCCTCTTCCGCCCCATTTCATTTTTTTTAAAATAAACTCTGTTTAACGTGGTGGCTTAGAGTAGGACATAGTACTTGGATTGGGGGGCGGGGTTGTCTAATCAATCCATGATAAAGTAAAGCTATTCAGATGATTAGGCAATTGTGCTTCATTTGGTACAACCCACAACTGCACTTGCTTTTTGTGGCAGCCATGAAATACTGATGAGTCATATTCAGTTTATGTTCAATTACTGTTCTAAGAACATGTTTCCCCATTTTACACATAGGCATTTTATTTCAATTTCCTAAGTAAAGAACTTATTTTGTCTAGGTACTTTAGCCTAGCTTGATGTTTCCTTTTAAGGTTCTTTTGGCCTTTAGAATATTAATTACCTTACCCGATTTTTCTGACATCTGCAAAAGTGATAAGTATTCTCTGTAAGTATATAGAGAACGTCTCACAATTACATATACTGTTGTATGTATGCAAGATGTTTCAGATTTAAACTTTCTCAAGTTCAAAACACACAGCTTTGAATCTGAAACACCCTGCTTCAAGCTTGAAATTGACTACTTTTGACTATTTTTGGAACTGTTTCAGTTGAGGTGTTGCTAAGCTTAAAGCATTGCCAGAATGAATAAAACAGTTGTTTTGTACACAAAAGGGGCATTTTAAACTAAAAATTGGTTGTTTAAAATTTGAAATGGTTCCAATTCAAAATGTTCTGCATACCTCTACCGCCCTTTGTATTACAGAAGTTGTACTGATATACAATTGTGTAGAAAGAAGAAATGCACACATTGAAAAGTTGCACAAATGATTTGCAAGATGGTATTATTAATTATTGTAATGCATTGAGATGAAATCAGATAAATATCCTGGTGAAAAAAATAGCTATACTGTATATATATAACATTTTACAAATCCTGGCTACTTAATATAATTAAATAGATATGAAACCCTTCATAAAAATAGGTGACCCTAAGTTAATTAAGGATCGTTTTTAATGGCTGTAAAATTTTATAAACTGATGAAGATTTTTTCAATACTTTATCTGAGGAATCGGGTCTACTTAGCTTCAATCCACCTTCCCCCCCTCAAATTCTATGCAAACTTTCTTCCCCTTAAGTTTTAATAATAAATATGAACTCAATAGCAAGAAGTTAGAGAAGACAAGAGAGGGCCAATGGTGGAACCGTCTATTCCAACCTCAAAAAGGCCAGCAGAACAGCAATGATGAAACTCCCTCTTCTGGAAATGCCTGTACAGCTATATAATTGCTTCCAAGGTAACTTACCCTTGCATGTCATTTCTACACTCTTGGGAAAAGATGCTTATATCTGATGAAGCTAATTGGATTTTCTGAAATTAAATAAATTGCATTTTTAAACGATATGACCAAAGTAGACTAGGAAGCTTTTGCCAGAGAGAGATAAAATGGAATTTAATACACATGTCATAATCTAACTCTCAAAACAGAACACCAGATTTATAGATATATTGCAGAATTGCCTCTGATGAATGATTCTTTGTAGTCCAAAATTTACTAGTTAATTCCATTCTTCATTTCAGCTCAGCATCATCAAAGCAATAAGGCAAATTATATTGCAAACTCAGTTTTGAGAGAGCCAGGGGCCTGGTGGCTATGTGACTCATGTTAGAATTACAAAAACACAATGGCATTTTAAACGTTACACACTCCTGGGGCTTGACCAGTGTAGAAATCCATGAAAAGCTGCTTTGACAATGCTTTGCAGATGTTTCTTTAACACTGCTGTTTATGTTTTCCAGGTGTAATTTCAGATCATATCAAAGTGCCTTTCTCCAAGTGAATTAGGCCCCATGGTATACTCAATTCTCATTTGTGTATTCAGTTGTAAGCCTCTTCTGCTCTCCTTGAATTGTTCCACTTACTGTTTTACACAAGCAGTCAGAGCAACTTTACCCTTATGTTCCTTTGATCACATGCCTGTAAAAAAATGCTGGGAAAATGATAATCTAATAACAAGGTGAAAAGATACAAGAACACTGTTGGAGAATGGATTGGTAAGAAGAGTCTTAAGAAGTCAAGGTTAGGCTTGTAGTATTTAAATAGTATACCACTTCACTGATTTTTATTCTTTTAACCTGTTTCTCCAAAAATAAGACCTTCCCGGATAATAAGCCCAATTGGGCTTTTGAGCGCATGCGCTAAAATAAACTCTCCCCGAAAATATTGCAACACAGCAGCAGCCATGAGGTGATCACGCTCTCCATCTCCTGCACCTCAAAAATAATAAGACCTCCCTGAAGATAAAGCCAAGTGCTTATTTCATAAGTCAAAAGAAAATACCGTATATACTCGAGTATAGGCCGACCCGAATATAAGCCGAGGCACCTAATTTTACCACAAAAAACTGGAAAAGTTATTGACTCGAGTATAAGCCTAGGGTGGGAAATGCAGCAGCTACCGATAAATTTCAAAAATAAAAATAGATACCAATAATGCCATTGCCCATTGAATAACATATACAGCCTGCCTGTGCCCATTAAATATACAGTAGCCATTGTAAAAATTTGCTCTGCATAACAAATTATTATCACACAATACCGGTGTATTCAATGAAATACTTCACTCACCTCATGATGCTGATGTCCCGCTGTGATGATGATGTCCCGCCTCCTATGACACACGGCACAGTGATTCCTATCATTGGATCACTGTACCAGAGGAGGTGGGACATCGCTATGTGGCTGCTTGCCATAACAAGGAGGAGGTGGGACATCGTTGCAGAGCGGCAGGAGGGGAAGGAAGGGGAATCGTAAGATAGCCCTGCATTACATTAGAACGTGAGGAGGGGGGATGGTGCGGTGCACGCTGCGCGGCAAACTGACACAGAGGGAGGGGAAACTCAGGGGCGCTGGGCCATTCACGAGCGTCACCCAGCGGCATGGCCCCACCCCTTTTTCTCCTCCATTTCGGGCAAATTTTTCACTGACTCGAGTATAAGCCGAGGCGGCTTTTTTCAGCTCAAAAAGTGGGCTGAAAAACTAGGCTTATACTTGAGTATATACAGTAAGACCCTATCTTATTTTTTTGGGGGGGGGGGGGAAATGGTATCAGGAATCAACATTAAAACAATTAGCAATGCCAAATAAACTCCTTTTTGAAGGCCAACACACAAATTAGATACAATGGTCAGCTATGCAGAGATGAACCTATGGAAGAAATAGTTGGATCCTCAACAGCAAAAACCTGGGCCTAATCCACTTTCAACTAAAGCCCCCCCTCCCCTTTGGATTTGTTGTCCCAGAGGAACATAACTCTTAAGGACGACAATACTATATTGCATGCACCAGAAGCAATCTCTTCTAATGGAGGGTGATTTTGCTACTGTCAATCCCCAAGTAAACTCAAGTTGACAAGATTTGCAGAAGGCCTCATCATACTACCTTTATTTTAGAGGAAACCTCTGTTCCACAAGACAGATACAGGTCCAAAGTTGTCTCTATTATCAGGAATACTTCCATCTTAAATTGTAGTCACAGCACAGGGGACATTTACTTCCAGATGCATAGTTGTACAGGAGGAAAGGTCATTGGTGGGATTCAGCCAGTTCGCACCTATTCGGGAGAACCGCTTGTTAACTTTCTAAGCAGTTGTTGGAAGAATTTTTTTTTGTTTTTTCCATTTTAAAGGGCTAATCCTGTAAGGAAGACAGGAAGGAAACATTCTGGCGTTGCTTCTAGCCTAATCTTTATTGCCCTGATTACGGAAACTGCCTCTCTGGTTAATCCTTATTACATTGTAACAGCTAAGGCAAAATGCCCATCAACATGAGTAATGTTGAGTTGGCCACGCCCACCCAGTCACATGACCACTGAGCCACACCTACCCAGCTGGTCATTAGGGCAGAGAATTGCTTGTTGAATTATTTGAATTCCACCATTGGGAAAGGTTAACCTCTTGTTTACTGAATTCTGTTGAATCCTTGAAAAAACCGATGCAAATATGATCACTATTAGCAGATTACGCTTTTAAAAATGTCTTTTAAAAATTAGCCATAAAAAGAGGTATTATATAGCTCTGGAGACATTTTCAGCAAGGAAGCGTATATTTATCTGTGTGTGAGAGAGAGCACCTGAATGAATGTGCAGCTTGTGTGGCATTAGGAAAGCATGTCGGTAGCCCACAGTGGGTAACCCCAGCTGCTGATGGCTTGCATAAGGTATTCTTTTTTCAAGCCAACTTGACCCTGTATTTAAAATAGTTTTCCCATATTAATCTAGTAATACTTTTGGTTTCTCCTCTTGTCTTTAATAGATTATCCCATGTTTTCCTCCTATTTCTCTGTTTTTTCTCCATTCTAAATGCATTATAAAACACCCGTGGCACAATTTCACTGAGTTCTGCTTCTTTTCCATAGCTCTCTGTGTTTGGCTTATTGGATGATAATCAAGCAGGGAGAACATTATTCTATTTCAAAGCACACAATGAGAACATATATTCTGACATCTTCAAAAGAACTTGTTGCTGCTTCTTTTAAATTCTCTGCCAGGTGGGTATTTTACGACTACACGCTGTGCCGTAAGAGGCCAAAGTGCAACTACTACCGGCACTATAGAAATAGCAACTTATTTCAGTCTGTCTGGTTTTTGAGAGATATTTCAAGGGTTTTTTCTCTCTCTCAAATTTATCAATTCTCGATTTTAAGATTGGAAATCAAAGGCAAGGATGATAGAATTCAATTGCTGATAACAGCCTGTCTAATCCAACACTTTGCTTTTTTTTAAAAAAAAAATCTAGAATCTGCCATGCAAAGTCTGATTACAGCTGCTACGTAGGCCAGTGGCTAGTTAGAACAGAAACATGGGGCCAGTAGATACAACCCTAAACAATCCAGCATGTGAGAAAGAGATCCCAGTATCTATCACCTACTTCATAGCAGCTGCTTGGGAAAGGAAACAGTTGCATTCCACCCACTCTGGTTTCCAAATATTCTCAAGATAAAGGAAATTATCTAACTATTGTTTTGGTTACATTCGTGTCAATAGCAAACCTTGGTTAACAGCACCACATAAATTCCATAACCTATTTGAACACCAACATGTGACGCAAGCGTCTTGGTCTTGGTATTTGTGCCATATGTGATGTCATCACATGTTTTATCATATGTGTCAGCCCCATGCAATATGCCTTTCTTTGCTACAACCCTCTGACTATTTGAAATTCTTTGCCAGGTCATTACATCATTACTATTAACATCATGACATTTTCATTCCAATGTAAATTGACCCAAGCCCTTAATGATATCAACTTTTGATTATCCAAATATGTTTTTAATGTGCTCCAAGTTATTTGGATAAGTGATGCAGCACACTATCTGAAAGAAGAATTCGCACTTGTTCCTCTTCTGGTAAGAACTGAATGTAACCATGGCAACTACTGGCAAGCACTGCCGTTTTCACTCGGATTACTTTTTGGATATTACATTGCATCATCAGAGTAGTTATTAAATTTTCATAAGAAATTTAGGGCTAACTAGTGCTGTTCTCTCTCTTGCCTTTTTCTTAACCATCTAAATGAAATATCTAGAAAAAATAAACCCATGATGTCCACTGCATTAATAGGATATATCAATGCATCAAAAGTTAGATGTTAGCTCTCGGGAGGAAAGAGGCAGGTGAATGGAGTATGGTGAACACAAAGCTATGAGTGACTCACAGTATGAAGCTACAAATATCATATGCAGCTAATAGCAATTAGGGGCACACAATCCAGAGAGGGCCCAGCAGTTGCCTCTCCTTCACTCTGTAATGTTTTGAGGTTCAGAAATGAGATAGGGAAGGTTGCTATTTATCAGAAGGTATAAATAGATTGAATAATCATCAAGCTTCAGATGTTTTACTTTGTTAGCTTCTTAGGACATGGCAGATGGGAACTGAAGGACTACAAAAAGAATCTGAAAATGAAACAGGTAACATGCTTAGGAAGTCAGTTCCACTATAATTTTCACTCACACTTTCGTGGCTATTTGCTAAGCCAGAACTGTAAATAAATTATACATCTGCTTTAGGATAAGCCTTGAAGCAAATAAGAATATCAAAGTGCAAGTTCATGAGGGGCAGCTGTCATTTCACTTCCATGTCACTCATGGCGTTTCCTCTTGTGGGAGAAAACTGGTAAGAGTTGCTTGCTGCTTCAAAACTTTCTGCATGTATCAGTCTGTAATGAGCAGAAAAATCCATTTCTTTGGTTGTCACCATTTAGCAATTCCTTAGAGTATGTGTAGTTTTCATGATTTCAAGCACTGCCTAGGAGAGACTGCTGAAAGCCCTTTTAAAGAACTTGAGATGTATTATTTCAAGCCTAAGCAATGTTGTGATAGACCATCATTCATGCACTGTGGCAGCTTAGATGGGTGGAGGAAAGAGAATTATCTGTACTTAGCTGAATTGAATGAGAGCTTGCTTGAGCTCCTGTAGTTACAGAACCCAAGAAAGCTCAGAAGTGGAATTGATTGTTCTTAACTTGCTGCAATTATCCCAATTTCATATGTACCTAGCTTTAAAAGAAATTGGTAAAGTGCAAATAGTCGCTGTGAAACCCACAGATTAGTGGCAAATGGAGATACTTTGGAAGCTAAGAACTTGGGTGAGTGGAATATAAATTAAGATAAGTGTCATGTGCCATTTTTTCAGGATTCTTACTTACTGATATCACCTCATGGATCCATATCCATGGGATGAGGGTGGAAAAACAGTTTTTGGAAAGACCAATTTCTAATTTCTATCATTCCTGACCTGTGTAGGAAGTTAAAACCCACCCCTCTGCTAGAAAACTGAAATACCCTGGGAAATTGAAAAGGCAGAATATTATATTTCCCTGCATCAGAAATGGAGAAACATGTTTTTAGGCAGGAAACAGACTCACTCTTAATAGCCCCCACTTTCCTTAATGGGCCATTAAAATGCCCAAGCCAGTCTATTCAACATAACAAGAGTTTCTCCCCTTCAGGTCCAGGGCGATGGGATTAAGGCATGATAGTATTAGGTCTTTACCCATCTCACTACAGGGCACCTGGGAAGAAGCAATGCTCAACCAAACTTGGACTTGGACCAAATTTGCAACCAGGCAGATTCTTGCAAGCCAAAACATTTGCCTAAACAGATTTCCAGGATTTATATATAATAAAATACTTATATTGGTATTGGATTTTTTCTTTTTTTTTAAAAAAATTATCAAGTAATCAGATTAACATAAATCCAAGATAGATATAAAAAGATAGAAAATATAAAAAAATATCAACTAAAAAATAAGTAAACAGACAAGTGCATCCCATGTTGTGTACCCAGCAGTCTAGAGGGCCTTTGGGGCATCTATGGTAAATGCATTAGGGAGGAATATGAAGGAAACATCTCTTAGCTTTCTTATATTGATTTTTAAAATTTGAATTGAATCTGGGGATGGCCAATAGATAGTCCCAAAAATCTCAAGAAAGGAACATTCCCATCATTCATTTACAGATCAGTAGGAAACCAGAGTTTCAATGTTAGTGGGAGGATGACTAAACAGTATACATTCATAAATTTTTCTTTCTTTAAAACAGATGCTTTTTCTCTGTAAAATAAATGTGGTATAAAATCTTTCTCTTCTGATGACAGAGATTTTGAAAAATATGTTTGAGTATTTCCTCCTTCCTTCCTTCTTTTTCTCTCTCATGTTTTAAATTGCATTGCCTTATTCTTTTGTACTTCTTTTCATTGCTTTATATGATCCTGCTTATTTTGAAAATAAAAAGAATGATTACTATGTAATTATCTATGTGCATATGTATTTCTCAAAACTACAATATTCTAAAGCATTCTTTCTCAACTTGGGCTCCTACACATGTATTAGATTACGTATTTCATCACTATCTATGCTGACTGTGGGATTGCAACACAGCAAATCTGGAAGACTGGATTAAAGGATGGATCATTTGGTTGTTATTCAAATTTGAGAATTTTCAGGTGTGCCTTTCAGCAACTAAAAGCAGCTCAGGTAAGACTCCTCCTGCCTCCTATTTTCATTACAACTGGTGAAAATAGGTTGGACTGTGAGATAGAGGTTGGGCAAAGAGACAGTGACTGGCTAAAGTCACCCAGCCAGCATTCATGCCTAGGGCAGGACTAGAATTCACAGTATTCCCAGTTTCCACACCAGCATCTAAACCTCCACACCAAATTGGCTCTCAATTTCTTCCCAATAATCAAAAGATGCTATTCAGGAATGCTCCATGATCTATATATTACAGATCAAGAACCACTGGTGGGATTCATTTTTTTTACTACTGGTTCTGTGGGCGTGGCATGGTGAGTGTGGCGTGGCATGGTGGGAGTGGCAGGGGAATGATGCAAAATCTCCATTTCCTCCCCATCAGCTGGGAGGCAGAGAATAGATGTGGGCGGGGCCAGTCAGAGGTGGTATTTACCAGTTCTCTGAACTACTCAAAATTTCCGCAACTAGTTCTCCAGAATTGGTTAGAACCTGCTGAATACCACCTCTGTCAAGAACATAAAACTTTTCATACTGGTATATTCAGTCAACACATTATCCATATGTGAAGTGGTTCATTGAAACTAATAGAAAAAAAGAGAAAGAGGAGCTGAATGCATCCATTCAATGTTAGAAGCTCATTCTGCATGTAAATCTGCTAATGTGTTTCTTCTGGAGCTGGTGGGCTGCATAAAAACACATGCCATAAGTCTTCCTTACTGTTCATTTTTTTTGGTATTAAATGTTATATTAATTTCCAAAGGTCTATAGCCACTAACACCAGGTAGCACTTTCTTCAACACCAGATCATTTATATTATATATTTATAGCATACTGTTGAACCCGAGTTCTAAGCTGAGGCGCTGCTTTGCATGAAGATCATCCCAGGTTAAATCTCTAATCAGAAAGACCTCAGCAACAGGACTGGAGAAGATATTGGAGACTTTAGAATGTTTCTAGGCAACAAGGGATTTTTCTAGTTCTGCTCATTATTTTTATGGTAGAACACTTTGATTTTTTTTAAAAATGCAGTTTTTATTTCTAACTGAATAATTACGATAATTAATCACAATTATCTTTCCTTCTTCCTTCCTTCCTTCCTTCCTTCCTTCCTTCCTTCCTTCCTTCCTATCTATCTATCATCTATTGCGTTCCCCTTAAAATACGACCTATTCAGAAAGTAAGTCCTAGCTTGATTTTCAGCAGGTTCTAACCAGTTCTGGAGAACCTGTAGCAGAAATTTTGAGTAGTTGAAAGAAGCAGTAAATAGCACCTCTGACTGGCCCCACCCCATCTACTTTCTGCCCCCCAAGTCTCAGCTGATCAGGAGGAAATGGGGATTTTACAGTATCCTTCCCCTGTCATAGCCAACAAGCCACACCCATCAAGCGATGCCATGCTCACCAAACCACGCCTACAGAACCAGTAGTAAAAATTTTGAATCCCATCACTGATATGCGCCCAATATAAGCCCTACTCCCCCAAATAAGCCCTAATTAAGACCACACTCACTCCATGGTGCACAGGTAAAAATTAAGTTAGAATGGGGATGGGGTGATGGTGGAACTGTCCTACTACTTACCTTCGGACAGTTGCAGCCATGTGTCGCACACCTCGGCCCATTTCTTCTGGTGGAAAGGCTTTCCTAAAGCTCTGTTATCAGCTGCAGAGGCTCTCAGGAGAGCCTTGCTGGTCTTGCCAGATGAAGAAGTTCCTGAAGGCCTCTGATAGTGAAAAAGAGGCTAGGGGCAATGCATGCAAGTGAGGTGAGTCAGTGGATGACATTCCCCCTGAAAATAAGACCGGGTGCCTTTTGGCAAAAAATATAAGACAGGGTCTTACTTTCAGGAAAACACTGTCTGTCTGCCTGCCTGCCTGCCTGCCTGCCTGCCTGCCTGCCTGCCTGCCTGCCTGCCTACCTACCTACTTACCTATCTCTACCAACTTTATATGGCCATCCATCTAAAAGAAAGTGACTCTGAATGATGTACAACCATCCAATAAAACAATGTATCTCTTGATTGAACCATGATATCTGTTCAATGTAAATTAAACAGGAAGTAACTGCACTTATTCTTCTAACTTATATAAGGAAAGTGATGATATTACTAATATTAATTCTAAAGATTTTTTTTTAAAAAAACTATTGGACATATTTATTAATGACAGGCTGAGTTTGCATTTTGGTGCTTACACTAAAATTACAAATTCAAGCTTTTTACTCCTTTCTGTTAAATAATATTGTTTTCCTGTTTGAAAGCGAAAGTCTCAAAAAGCACTATATATTACCAAGTGTTTCCCCCTCAAATGCTACATGTTAGGCTACAGTGCATTACGTTCTGTTTCCAAAATATGGACTCATGTTTCAAGGTGACATTTCTAGAGTCTACAAAAGCAGTCATAATACATTCTCTATACATTACAGCAGCAGCACATATAAAAATGGGCTTCAGTAAATTAAATAGTAATATCTACATTTACAGGAGCACTTTAAAATGTTCATTTCCCATATACCCAATAATCCATACAAAGACCAATCAGGCTAGTATAATTACTCCTGGTTGGATGTGAATTTGAGACAACAGCAATTTGTTGAAGGATGCAGAGCAATTCAAACCAAAGACAAGATTGCAATCAAAAGATTTCATGATTTGAGGCTTTCTCATAACAATTTTCATTATATTAATTCTATAATCTTAAATTATTTATTTTAATATATTTAATAAAACATCTATTAATAATGGATGAGGGATATTAACCAATTCTAGTTTTATGGGGTGGGAAAGCAAATTCTAGGTTGGTAAGATTTTCCAATCAGAATCTTAGTTGATATGTTTGATAGCTAAGTACTTTTTCATTTTTTCAACATTATAAAGAAAGGAAAAGATTAACCACTTTCTTGCTATCCAGAAGTCTGGGATAATTGTGCAGATGTATAATTTTATAGCGATCCTACAGTCTCCAGTGTGGATTTGCAAATTGTGCAGGTAAAGATAATTATTGGAACCCTTCCTTATATTTGATTCTATTTTAATTTCCATCAGGGAGGAAGAATTAATCGTCAGCTGAATACTCAAGTTGTTATATACGGGAAGGGGGAGACTGAATTCTCAAATGAATATTTGAGTACAGTTGTCTTAGAATTGCATGACCCTCAAAGGTGCTTGTATGCTAATATCCAATTAAATATGCATTTTTATTCCCCAATTAGTTATGTGCAACTCCAAAAGATAACCAAAACTCCATACAGGAATGCAACGCTAAGACAAGAAACAAAAGAATCCGTTTTGTTTGATGCTTTCCAAAATGATGTATAGACATATTCTTGCTAATGTAAATTTGCTCCTCTTTCTTTCGCAAGCACCCTTTGGGTTTATGTATCAAAAGGAAGGCATCAAAAGGTGCAAAATTGCACAGGCATTGGCCAGATGCTCCAACACAAATGCCAAACTGGTTTGCGGCTATAAAGTAGATCAGCTGAAGAATGGTTTTGTTGGGATAGGTGGACAGGAGGTGAGATGAGAAGAGGCGCCTACAAACTGAAAAGCTATACAGAAAAGAGGATATATGGGACAATATGCTGACTAGCCACAGATATCTGAGATGAAGGGGATGAAAGCAAAGCAGAAAACCTACTGAAATAAAGGGATATATTTTGCACATTCCCGGAAGAGAAAACCCCTAGAAGAACCAAGTGATGCTGACAGTTCTCAAGCACTTAGGGAGAACAAATGGATATAATGGCTGATTATTACAGGCAAGCACACTCCTAATCTTCCATATGTTAACAGTCTGCTGTTGTGAAGTTCAGACTTGTTTCAAACAGACCCCTCTTCAATCCCAAGACACCAGAACAGGTTCACGCACAACATTTAACTTTGATATTGTGTCTCCAGAGTTTTCATGCTAAATCATAAACAAATTTAACCACCAACCATGCCACAACAAAATGAAAATAATCAATCTTAGCGTGTAGTTCAAATACATCTGCTAGGTTAATAACAAAAACCCCACTTACAAATACACTCAAAATCATGCAAGTAGTATATTCACAGAAGTTTCCATTTGCTATCAGAATGCCTCAATTTTAAGAGATTTCCAAGGGATGAAATTTAGGATCTCTTTGACAACATTAAAAAAATAATTGAACAACCTCATCAGAAAGCATATGCTTCAGCAAATCACAGACCTAAAAGATATGGCCTTGTTTAGCAACACATTCAGGATAACATCATGAGAAAAAAAAATCTATGTCAAATAAGGCAATGTATATATGCAATGTTGTTTTAAAAGGAAGCCGCACTGCATATATTTTATTCACTTATAGACAGATAAAACGTATATTCCCTGGGATAATTAGACATCAAATTGATTCCACTTGAAATACAGACCTGATTTAGAAGAGATTGGGGCATGTCTGGGTTCACCTTTATTTTATCAAAAAGTTCTCTATTTGTTAAAAGTTATTTTTCATTTATTTACAAAATATGCGGGTTTCAAATCAGAGCAATAAAAAAGAGCCTATAATCAACCCCATCTTTCTCCAAACAACCAAACTTATTGTTATTTTGAAAGGCTTAAAAAATAAGCAAAAAATAAAGTTTCAGATGGCCATGGAAATTAAGTGACTAAGTCAAATGCTTTTTGTGGAGAAAGCAGTTCCATAAGAGGAAAATGAAATAATTGAACAAAATGTCTTTATAATGTTAAAAGAGCCAGAGCTAAAAAGCCCTATTTTGCAGCTCTGAGAGTTTCAATCTCTGAAGGTAAAGGGGGAAATGGAGCAGAACTTTTGTTTCAGAACCTGGGAGATTGCAGGCATAGATTCATTCCCTCTTCCTTTTTATACTTCATGTCCACTTTCCATTTATCTAAGAACATAGCAATTTAATAGGGTGATAATTTGAATAGATTTGAGGGGGGGGGGAGAGAACCTTCTTTAATCTATGATTTCTGTAGTTAAAAATAATTCCTCTTGGGAGAGGTGATGTTAAGAATAGACTGTTCTTGGTTAGAAAGAGACATACCAGGAAATTCAGTACATTTAGCACTCATTAAATTATATCTCCTTCCCCAGCAAATCTTAGTGCTAACATCTGTGCTTTCTACTTAAACACACATTTGTTCTTCTACCCAGAATGATTGTGTGCCTTTGTTTTATTTATTTTTCTTATTCCCAAGAAGTGCATATATTCAATTGTATTCAACAATCCATACACAACTTAAAAGTTGATGCTATGTGCAAAAGCTGCGAAGGATGTACTCTATATACCCCCAAAAGATCTGCTCAGATGAGCAAGGCATTGCACAATGATGTAACTTCTTCAAAAAGAAACTATATCTCCCACCCCCAATTCCATCACTTAAGCGGGATCAGCAACAAGATGAACCAAAAAAAAGCAGAAACTAAATATGATATAAATGTTAAGATCATCAAACAACATATAGATTACATTATCTTACTACACATTGTGAAATTAACAAATTTTATAATAGCTCTATTCAACTGGACATATCCATGAAGAACTACATTCTACATCATAACAACACAAATTTATTACAAAAGTAAATCCCTTTCCACCCAAGCTAAATGCTACATTTAACACCCGTATTAATGCATGATATCAGACTGCAGGTACTCAAGGTTCAAAATTTGAAAGAAATTGTGATAATACAGCTATATCTAAGAATCCACTCTCTTTGCATGCTGCATAGCAACTTATCTACAGATACTTGCGATTATTCTGTTTTTCCGATAAGTGGCCCTCTGTCAGAGTAGCATAATGCAAATAGTATAATATCAGCTGTAACAGACTTGTTCACAATGTTTGTAAGCCATACGATGCCATCTTGAGCCAGATATAACATTATTGATAACATATTCTGGGTGCTATTGAAATCCACTGAAATAATGCTTTTCATTCCTGTTGTCTTCTCTTTCTTCTCTTTCCTCCCTCCTGGGATTTCAAAATTTGCCCATGGATTTTCAGAAGAGTTAAATCAGATCAGGAAGTCTCCTGGTTTTTACACAAGCAACATTGCAATCTTGATGATAAATCAGCAGCAAATCAATTTCCCCCAGAGGAAAGGTTTCCCCTTTTCTTTTGTATATATGATTGCTTTGCTAGGAGGAAAGCTGAAATAATTAAACTTTTGGTTGTTGTTGCCTTTGCTGCTTTTACTGCTTGTCAATGATTAGTGACTATTAAGCAATGAGCATATTTTCCTGCAACAGCTCTGCTCTTCCCTTTTTCCTTCAGAGACATTCCCTGCCTTTCATCAAAAAAAGTATACCTATTCTGCTACCCACTGAGATGACCACTGCCAAATATGAACAATTTAAGCCTACACACACACACACATACACGTTTTCAAGGTCACTGCTGGAATACACAAGTTCTTACTTAACAACATTATCCAAATCCTCCCCAGCATTACTGTATACAAAATATCCAGTATCTACAAGAGGCAGGGTAGGTGAGAAGGGGACAGGCATGGCAAAACACTGAAGGAACAAGTAGTTAGCAAAGTTCAAGCTATACTGAATTTAAGTTCAAGTGCTGAAGGTAGCCGAGCCTCCTGCACTGGATAAATTTAATCTATGTAAAAGTCAAACAAAACATTAGCTTTGATTTACACAATCGCATCAGCAGAGATAACGGGCAGCGGAGGAGCCTCTCTTTCTTTTCCAGTTAATGAAAGGCGTCTAGAAATAGGACATGCCTTGCTGCCGAAAGACCAACACTCAGAGCTGCAATACGCAGGAGAAAGCATAAGCAACAACATACTATACAGCTTCGACGCCTAAAAAGAGTACTCTCTCTGTGCAAAAAACAGCCTTACCTGGCTAATCTCCAGTTCAAGGCAAACGTGTTCCTGAATTATGCAGCAACAACCTGATGACTAACATGCTTCCTTTGCAAGCCTCTCTCCCCCACCCCCAGCTCCATGTGCTCTGGGCTGTTTGGAATACATTGGGGTGTGTGTACTCTGTGCTGCACGCTGTTGCGACAGGCAAAAGCTTCAGCACCAGAGCTGAGCTGCTTTTCGATTCCCACACCAGCTGACTGGGTAATTAAACTAAACACACGCCCGCCAGAGCCACTCAAATTCAGCAGCGCTCTTGGGATCCCTGGTGCCACCTGGCAGACTCTAGCCAAGCACAAGGGAACACAGCAGATACACCTCCTGGAAAACAATACTCAGAAGCCAAGCACTAGCCGTAAGCAGATAGCAAATGCACTTCCGTGACTGAAAGTAGATGTATAAACACAGGAGAACTAGAGAGATGAGCAAAGCAAATCCATTTAATGCTTACACAGTGTTTCCGAGCACCCAAAAGAAAATCCAAAATACTTGGATGAAAGATGGATCAAGAGTTACTTGCAAGAGCCATCCCCATTTTTGTACGCGTTCATAACACAATCACTTAGCAGTTTCCACACTGCATGGCACATTCGCAAGTAACAGAGGGAGTTAGTCTGTTCCAGTGGTTAAAGCACCAGGCTTCAAATCACACCTTAGCCATAAAAGTCAGCTGGAAGACTCTCTCAGCCCAATTCACCACACAGAGGGTTGTTGTTGTTGTTGTTGTTGTGAGGAAATAGGAGGAGGGGGTATGTTGGATATACTCTCCACCTTGAATTATTAACAACATTATCCAAACCCAAAGGTGGATTACAAACAAACAAACCAAACCATGGCACCTATGCATGGCTTATGTAAATTACTGAGAATCAGCATCAAAGGCTGCCACCCAGTTGCTTGACTTGCTGCTTTACTTTAAATCTCACCGTTTTATTGTGTTTTTTATGTGTTGCAAATTGTTTCTAAGAAATTTGTTTGAGCAGGGGAGAAACAAGAAGTGTAAATAAAATCACAAATATCACTGTGAAGCAGGAGTGTGAAACTCGATTTCATTGAGGGCCACATCAGGGTTGAGTTTGACCTTGGGGACCAGTGTGGGCATGGCCAACTTGATGTCATTCATGTCAGCAGCGCCTGTTGTGGCCCAAATGTTCTCCCAGTGAAAACTGAGCTTGAGAGGCTGCGACAGCCTCCTGCAACCCTCTGCCAGTAAAAACGGAGCTCAGGAGGGCCGCACACAGCTCTCTCGAGCTCCGTTTTCACTGGCAGAAGGTTGCAGGAGGCCGTTGCAGCTTCCCAAGCTCTGTTTTCATTTGTAGAGGCACTGTGGGCTGGTCCTTGGCTGTTTCCAGGGTCTAGGCACCCTGTGGGCCAGATCCAGCCCCTGGGGCCTTGAATTTGACACCCATAGCTGTAAAGGATTCTTGGAATTGGACTAGTAATAGAGTTCATAAAGGCCAGTGTTTTTCGGAGTTAGGCTTTAAGAAGTGCGGGCTTCAATTCTGAGAATTCTCTAGCCAGAATTCTATCATTAACTCTAGCTAGGGAATTACTGGGAGTTGAAAGCCACATCTTAAAGTTGAGAAACACTGAGAGAGGCAAAGGACACTGCTGGTCACTCAGATTCCATATCGATACAGTGTCTCCATTTTATTTTTAGCATCCAAATAACTTTACAATATAGGTCAGTATAAATTCTACAAACATAGCATTTTACATAAAGCGGAATTTACTTAGGGTCTTAAATGAGGTGATAGTTAATAGCCTAACTGGAGCAGAGCAGTAGGAAAAACTCATAAATACCGACAATGGATTTTTAACTCATTATAATTGTTAATTGATAAGGTACTTATCTGTCTCACGTGCACTCTGGGTTGGCATAACTAACTTTTTCCTCTCCACCTCGCCCCAATTTCAACCCTAGTCTAGCTACTCTATGCATCTGATAAAGTGAGCAACAGAGCATGAAAGCTTATTTTTTTAAAAAAATAAAAGTTGTTAATTAGAAAAAGTGCTACTGTATTCCTGATTCCCCCCCCCCCCCAATCATGGATTACAATTTCTTCCTACAGCGTTCAGTTCTAAATCTTAATAATAGTAACTAACCTGATATGATAATTTAACAATGACAACTAACCGGAAACCTTCAGGTTCAGAAGCGGTATATCCCTAAATGCCAACTACTAGAGGGTTGCCCTAGTACAGGGGTCAGCAAACTTAAACACTCAAAGAGCCATTTGGACCTGATTCACACAGAAAAGAAAACACCAGAAGCCACTGGAAGGCCCCTGTTCAATTCTGGAGTGACCAGAAGTTCAGTTCCCCCACCATAGAGTCTCCTCCTAGCGCAACGTACTTTTTCCTCTACCTGTCATAACAGAAAGCCCTATCAATTGTGGAGAAAACTGGAAAACCCTCCCCTTGCCATAAAGTCTTCTCCTGGCGCACTGTGCTTCTCTCCCCCCGCACCACCGGAAGCTCCTTTCAAAACTGTGGCACCAACCGGTGATGGAGCCACAGCAGAGGGAGGAAAGAGCTACAAGCGGCTCCAGAGCCGCAGTTTTCTGACACCTGCCCGAGTATATGTCTTCTTTGTAAACTTCCTGGAGTCATATGGGTGCTCGTAGCTGAAACCAAAATGTAAGACCAGGCTGATTTGTAAAATGTAAAAGAAGCCCTGCTGAATCAGAAAAAAAAATGTCCACTAAGTCCACTAAATAGAGACCAGTGAAATTATTCTAGGAAGTTCTCAAATAAAACATTAATGCAACTGTGCTTTTTGGACAAGGTGAATTTTATATATGGTCTGATAACTATTGGAACAGCAGACTTTAATATACCTCAGAAACTTCCATTGTTGAAAAATATTGAAATGAATATCCTACCTGGGGTTTAGCATATGGAGGACACAACCGAGACACTACTTAAATTACATTAGTTTAAATAACATTTGCATTGTGTCCTCCATATAGCAAATCCCAGGTAGGACTTCCATTGCAACATTATGTAGCAAACAGAGGTTTCTGGGATATATTAAGGTCAGCTGTAATTAAATAATGCTGGACAGAGTCAGTTTGTAAGGCATCAGGCTGGAAACAGAACTTGTTTGATACGCATCTTGGGACCTGCCAAGTGTAGTGCCCTGGCTGATAGCATACCCATAGCACACCTCTTCTGCTAAATTTGATGGGGTGGGCAGATACAATCAGAGAAAAGTGGTCCTTCAAATAACCTGATCCCATGCCATGAATTTTTGAATCTTGTGTTTGCATGTTAGCTGTACAGTCTCCTGAATAGTGTAATGGTATGTGAGAATGATCTTGAGGGACAAATAAAAGAAATGCTGCCTAGGAAACAATCAGACAAGAAAGGGGGAAGCTCCCAGGGATTTAATAGCAATAGCAATAGCAGTTAGACTTATATACCGCTTCATAGGGCTTCCAGGCCTCTCTAAGCGGTTTACAGAGTCAGCATATTGCCCCCAACAACAATCAGGGTCCTCATTTTACCCACCTCGGAAGGATGGAAGGCTGAATCAATCCTGAGCTGGTGAGATTTGAACAGCCGAACTGCAGAACTGCAGTCAGCTGAAGTAGCCTGCAGTGCTGCATTTAACCACTGCGCCACCTCGGCTCGTAATAACCAGAGGAAGAAACCTAGGAAGGACCTGTCCTAATTTATCAGGTGGTTAGAAATGTCTACAAAACATGGATACCTTCAGACATGCAAGATTCTATTAATGTAGCCTTACAATGAAATAGAATTAGCTTATCTGGCCATGTTTCCTATCTGGTTTACATAGGAGAGCTGACTGTCTTCAGAGCTGAAGAAAATTCTTGGAGGAGAAGCAAAACAGCCAGTTGCCTCTTGTACAAGCACCTTTGGGACAACCATGACCTGAATGACTGAGAATCTCCAGAGACATTTAGCTATGCACTTTGGGATGAACACCCTCAAATGGTGCATGAATATGAACAGATTTCCAGAAAAATTGCAGACTAGAGGAACCCTTTCAGCAATTCCAAAAAGGCTCCACACCCATTTGCACTACTCAGTTGACTTTGAGGACACAGACAAACCTCCAAGTCGCCTCAACAACTCTCTAAAAGAATGCAAATGACCAGCTGTCTGCAAGGAATATAAATCCTTCTATTCCCCACCATCCAGTCAGAGCTGAATTAAGTTTCTTGGAAGAGAAATGAACAAGGATCTCCAGTTGCCTCTTGAAAAAAAGCATCTTTAGGAGAGCTGACATCAATCCGACTGATGCCAGCAGCAGCCTCAGATAGCCAATAGGAGCAAGGCAGAGCCCAGCTTCTGACCACAACATCACTTGTATAATTCTGGATGCATTTTATATCATTTATACAGCAAAACGTGTTGTATGAGAAGAGGACAAACTTCACTTCTAAACTGGAACAGCTAAATTTGAATCTAGTGTCCTTGTAATGAGCTAGAGATGAAATAACAGCAGCATCATGGGGACTTGATACAGAAAAACAATGAGGCATCTTTTTGATTCAGTTAGCTGGATAAAAAGAAAAGCCTTGCTGGAAATTATACTTCAGCCAATAAAGCCTTTTGTGGGCAATTCACATTGTTGATTTGTATTTAATTGGTAATCAACTACTATTCTAAAGCTCTCTGACACAATTACTATTTGCAGGTCACATATCTACAGATCACTATATCTATGCATTTCTTTTATTTTCTATATGAAGAACGAAACACTGTCTTTATTAGGTTTCACTGCTATTTTCAGCCCACTTCCCTAACCTATCAAAGAAATTGTACTTGTCTCTTATCTCATTTGTATGTTTCTGCAGAAATTTCTTTGGTGGAGAATTAAATTCCAGCATTCAGAGAGAATTTCAAATACCACGCAATAACTGGAATTTGATCTATACGATGGTTTGGGAAGTGCAAAGTAGATGAGATCATATTAAAATATGAACTTTTTCTTTCTTATTCTGTGGCACTCAGCAATTTACTCTGGTAGATTTCAGTATGAACAGCTCTGAGTTGACCTGAGATTGCTATTGAGATCCTCAATCTCAGACACTACCAAACAAGGAGGTTGGATAGCTAACTTTCTATTATGGTTAAGTGGACAATTAATGCAGTAATCTTCCCACATCTACTAATTTCATTTGTAAAAGATGAGAGTGTCTTACACATTCATACTGTCATACCACTGATCTGCTCCAGATTTTCCCCCTCACCCCATAAATACCAACCATTGTTCATGTGGTCTCTTTAGCTTTAACCCAAGATATTATTTACTAAACTTGCTAGTACCTTGCACATGCAAATCTGATGTTCTATTCCTGAATTGCAGGCCCTCCTCACCAAATAAGCGACTTATTCTATCTCTCCAGACTTTGTAATACACTAGCACATATAATACACACAGCCCTTCCTCAAATGAGTGTATTTTTTTTCTTTTTCCTCTAAAACATTCAAGTTGTTGTTAAGTGGCTAAGTCATGTCCAACTCTTTGACACCCCATAGACCATGGCACACTTGGCTCCCCTTTTCTCCATTGTCTCTCAGAGTTTGCTCAAAGGTTCATTGGGTCAATGACACTATCTATCCATCTCTGCTATCCCTTCTCCACTTGTCTTCAATCTTTCCCAACATCAGGGTCTTCTGCAATGAATCTGATTTGTCTGAAACGGTATAGGGTTTCATGCCTAGGCAGGGGGTTGGACTAGAAGACCTCCAAGATCCCTTCTAACTCTGCTATTGTATTGTATTGAATACTCTCTTCTCATTAGGTGGCTAAAGTATTACAGACAATAGCAGAGGCCATGGAGATAAAATAGGAAATGAAGTGAGCTGTAAGAATATGACAAAACTATTCTAAAGATTACTGTTCTGTTGCAAAAGGGAAAACTTTGTCCCTAAACATGGGCTACTTATGCTCCTTTGAGTAGCAATATTCTTGCTTTGTTTTGTTTGATTTTGCATGCTACCTTCAATGTGAGACTTTTAATACTAAAGCAATCTTATTCTACTTCTCAGGTAAAAGATGCCGACAGCAATGCCAGTTTACAATCACAAAGTCAAAAAGAGACAAAACCTAATGAAAAGGAAGGGAAAAACATGATTATGATAGTTGGTTCAGTAAGTCAAAGGCCAATTTATGTATCTATCAAGTTTGCATTGCATCTTCTCTGGGTTTTGTCTGGCCTCTCTTTTTGAAGTATTATTTTTCTTTGCATTTTGTTTTCCTTTTGGGCTGAATAACTTATTCTGTAGGCTTCTATACAAATTCTCCTATTTTTATTTAAATCAAAGAGCAACTATGGGAAATGCAATCTTAAGCAATTAAAGGTTAGTGGTAAAGAGAAAGCATTTGCTTAGGAAAAAAATTGCACTTCCATCCATGGGGGACCATAGTCCCTTAAGAGCTTGGGTTATTCACAAAGTTGCTGTATTTTTCTTTGGGCTGAGAACAACAGTCACCAGAGTTAACAACACTGCTGTTTACATTTGATCAACCTGGGATGAAAAAACAGTCAGATGAGAATCCCAAAAGGAACAACATTCTTTCAACTCACCTATGTCTCCTGTAATATGCAATATCTAAACAGTTTGAAACTATTATTGCTAACAATTATACTTAGCAATGTTGCTCAGCATTTAATCAGGTATAAAGAAATAGCCGATAGTGTTTTTCAAGTTATGCAAATTACAGAAAAGTATAGTATTCAAATATTAAAATCATAGACCTACAATAGAAAGAGTTTTAGACTCAATTCCATTTGAACTGAAGTGAATTCCAATTTCAAAACTGAAATCAACTGTCTGCACAAACCATACTGGCTAAATGTAAACTGTTGCTTTCTCTCAAATGCCTGTCTATCTTTGGGGGGAAATGCAAAACTTGGATCAACTATAGCTTACTATTGCACTTCAATGCTTCTGCAGTATCAAATATTGTACTCCTTTCAATTCAAATAAAAGAATAACATGAAGGAAGAGCTGATCTACCAAAACAGCCAATCTACTTTTCAAAACCTTGTATGCTGTCATATAAATAGCAACAAGTGGCCAAAGACCACTGTTCAAAACTATCTTAACGCATGCTGAGCAAAACTCATTCTGAATTCTGACCTAAACATTTGCTGGATATATGTTATCTTTCAAACTATAACTGAAACTGTTTGTATACATAACTTTAACGAAGCAGATCTGGGAACAAGACCTACCAGATGCTTCTCTCTAGAGATAAACATAACATTCTGGAGATAATTATAAATACGGGTAGACAATTCACATATAACATGAGATATATGGCAATAATCTCATTCCATCTTGGAACATTGCTATCACTTATCTATTGAAAAAGCAATAAACAGATATCATAACAATCTTAGCCATCTCTTTAACAAGTAAAGCAAGAAGAATGGCTTAAAAGCTGAATTCCATTTGAAGACTGCAATGAAATCTCACTTCTTCATTCCTTCTGAGCTTCTTTCTCTTCCTTTCATTTAATATACAATCTGCTACAGGATTGTGATTACTGGATAATTCTCTTCAGTACCACATATTCTGAATGAATGAAATATATATTATTAAACAGCACAATCATATTTTTCTTTCTTTGATATGTCAGTTATGAAATAAAATTTTGGCAGGAAAAAGGAACGTTAATTCCCTGCATCAACAAACCATGCCCACATGATAAGAATATAACTACAGTATTTAGTAATGGTATAATCATGGCTATTCATAGTATTAGATCAGACACATTTTTATTTCTTTTAAGAACTTTTTCCTTCATTGCGTGCCAAAAGATTCACAAGGTGTCTTTCATAAACCTAGAAAAGCAGGCCAGCAGCTACCAATGGTTATTTGGAGAATCAATTTAAAATTCCCATTTTTACACTGTATCATACCAATTCATTATGGAATACTCTTTCTCAGTGATATTTTACCCAAACATTCTACAGATGTGAACACACATTTTTGAGTTTTCTTTAACTATTTCCCCCGTCTTCTGTACTGTGCATTATTTTTAATGTAGTACTGATTACTTTTTTAAACGCAGTTGTCAAAACATTGCACAAAATTACGTATTGTCCTCTTATCCCATCCGTCAATAAAAGATTCTTTGCATACTACTTGCACCGCCGGGATGTTTACTAAAGTTACAACTGGCTATTCGAAAGGGAAGGATAATGCATGAATGAAATCCCACAAGGACAACTGGAACTCTAGTGTCAGGCTATAATATGAAAGTGTAACCAACATTCTTTCTCCACAAAGACTATCAAGGCGAGTCAATCATTAGTTTCATTTTTACATCCAACTCCTTTGCAGGTTTCAGAAAAACTGGGGGAAAAAACCTTAAAAATGGTCATAGTGTCTGGTTTTTATTTCAGCTAGCAATCAGTTGTGAAGATGGAAAGCTCTGAGCTGAAGAAGCTTCTTGGATGAGAAGTGAAACATCTTCAAAGAAAAACCAGAAAGTCCAGTTGCCTCTTGAAAAAAGCATCTTTGGGATAACCATGTCCTGGATGACTGAGAATCTCCATAGACCTATTTTGTTCAGTCGGTTCAAAAAAGTATGTTAAAAAAGCAGTGGTTCTAGAACATATGAACTGACACATACTATCTCTATGCATCTAAACCAGTGGTTCTCAACTTCGGCCAGTCCGCAATGGGAGCTGAAGGTTAAGAAATACTGATCTAGACAATGTTCTTCCCTCATTCAACAAAGGCAAGGAATACAGGATATACTGCTTACCTGCAACTACAGTGCTGTCTGTTTCTTTTAATGCTCTCAAATAAAACACATTTAAACCCCTGAAATTCCACTCCAGAATCAAATGACAGGACAAGGGCTGGAAAACTGAGCAGAGGATTGTATAGATACCAAAGTTTTATAAAAGTTCAGATTTTACTCTCCTTGTTTTGCCATGAATACTGATTAATTATCAAAACTTTGCAAACCAAGAAAACAGAAGGCAGGAGTTTTCCCCCTATAGTTCCTTGTTAAAAAAGAGAGACTTTCTTGGTATTTAATTACCCATTCAGTTGATAACAATGAAGAGACAAAGAACTGCAGAAAGAAAGGCTGCCAAGGATACAGACCTTTGAAATGATTAGTCTGTTATTGAATTTATTTATTTATTTTGCCTGGATAAAAACATGTTTTGTAGTTTGCTTGAAGTACCTAAAGCAAAATGGAAATGTCTTTCTTTGACTCATTGCTGTTGTACCTGGCTATAATCTACCTAATGAATGACCAAGCTTTTGTCCTTCATAATGTATCGAGAAATGGAGGGAGAATGCTAAGATTTGCAAAAAATACAAAATACAAGATAAATAAATCCTACTGCTTTATTCCAACTCTAATCCCACTGTGGTGACAGAAATGCTATTCAGTTGCTAGTTCAGTTGAAATATTTTAGGATTTTAAAATATGTATACAGTGCTTGTTGAGTCAACTCAGTGCCTGTTAATAAATCTTTTCTTTCTTTCTTTAAAAACGTAACTGCCGAGAAAAAATACAACTGATGGCTCGTTTATACTTGAGATTTTTATTTTTCACTATTCATTGGCAAAGAACTTGATGACTTGATTTACTTAAACATATTTTTAAAGATTACTAACAACTTCAGGCAGTGGATAATGTTTACCAAAGGTTTCTAACACGTAAGCTATATAAAATCGATATAGCAACTGCTCCTAACTTTGATACCTTTTAGAATACTCAGCAATAGGGAATTATAGTTTTCTGTGGAATTCTGTGAGTTGAAGTCTAGATATTAGCAGATTGCCAAAACTGAGGAATGTTGCAGACATTCAAAGGCCTCTGAATACTGACTTCTGGAAAAGCAATGATGGCCTGAAGATGGTTCCATACGAGTGCAGCTGACAACCAAGCTGGTAAGAAGAACCGGTGAAAAGAACTGGCTTCCAAAACTCCTCTACAGATCAAGGAGAGAACCTGGGATCACCCATACTACTCCATGCAGATGTTCCCTATGACAAGATTGCAGAACAGCAATCTCCAACAGGTTTTAGAACTCTTGAGAGCCGAGAACTCAAGTTTGCTCAAGGCACACTTTGGAGTCTTTAAAAATCACACTGTTCACTTTCTCTCTTAATTACTGGAAATGGCTTGTCAGTTGCTTTTTGGGTAATAAGAACATCAGAAGGGTATGTTTTGCTAAGGTTGATTTTCATTCAATGCACAGTGGAAGAAGTGTCATGTAGGTTAAATGTGTATTTCATGCAATAACTTCAAAAAATGGAAATAAACAGCAAAAAGATAATTTTGGGAAAAATTTAAACACACTTGTGATTTGTTTAAAATCCTATTAAAATATATGAAGATTTTGAGTTAGGTGTATGAATTTTTTTCCCTGGGAAAATATGGATTAGGGAAAACTATAAGAGGGGATTTTGAAGGCTGCTTACTACATGCTAAAGAACTAAATAATATAATTAAAGGGAAAGATCCATTTATACAGAATGGAGAAAAATATTTTAACTCTGGTAATATTCAAGGATATTTGGTAACAATGTACTCAGAGCTTTCTTTTAAGATTGTCTATAAAAATTAACTCAAAAAAGGAAACAGAAGAGATACAACTGAGAATCAGGCTATTTTGTATGCAGATTTAAAATTGACAGGATATAAGAATACATTGACAAAGATGTTACACAAGACTTACAAATGAAACCAGTAATGTTTTAATAGCTAAAAGGGGCACACAAATAACAACCCAGAAGACTCATGTGAATGCATGGATTCAATTCAGAAGAGTGACTTGAACAAGTTTCTTATTCAGGATTTACAAAAGAGAAATGTTTTACTTATAAAGGGATTCCTGAGAAAAGATAGAGAATGAAAAGTAATAAGTTTTTGGGACACACTACTTAAAAGGATAAACATCAAGAGTTTTACAAGTTAAAAAAAGGTTTACTTATCTGATCAAGATTAAAATGTATATGATTCCTCCACCCCCACACCCACCCAGGCTCTGAACATTTATGGGTTTTTCTTGACCAGAATGATGAGGCTTTAAAGATTTGTTTATAGATAAAATATGGGAAGAAGAGGGGGTGGTGTTGGTTGCATCTTTAGGGAAAGCGTAAGCTATAGTATTACAATTGAAAAAGTTACAACTTTTTAACTTCTTAAAAATCCCCAATTTTTTCATATCTTTTTATTTTTATTTTTTTTTATATTTTTCTTAAGTTGTACTAGTATTTATTTTTTTAAAAACTTCAATAATAAATATTATTTTAAGAAAAATCCCCAAAGGCCTCTGAATATCTATTGCTGAACAGGTAGTAGAAGGAGGAGGTTATTGCCTTCATGCTCTGTGAAGAGACTTCCTTTGATGGCCAACAGGTTTAATCCAGGAAGGCTGCTTTTATGTACTTAAGCATTAAGCTTAACCACTTCAATGTATATCGGCAAATGCACCAACAAAACAGCTACTCTTCTATATCATTGCCTCACAAATAGTATATGGAAAGCAACTATCCAAAATATTTTTCTATATATGTAATAACTTTAAGATATATACATACTATGTGTGCAGATTATATACATTCAGTTAATGTAAGAGATTCATTCTCCATACTGCAAATATGATCTTAGAGCTATTTGAAAATACAGCTATATAAAGTATACCAATTTAACATTAGGTGCCAAAATGCTCAGCAATTGAAGGTCTAAGTCAACAAGGGCTTCCCTGGTGGGAAAGCAAGATTGAGCTTTATTGCATCATCTGATTCCTTCAGAAATAATCACCCTGATTAATCAATATTTTTTAATTAGAAAGGAACAGTTTATGTTGCCCACATTTTTCACATTTTGAAGAATCTTAATAATGCACCAAAAGTTCTTATTTTCCCAAAGTATAAAAAAAGAAATCAAACAATAAAACATTCCACATGCTTGCTAAAATAGTGAAAGATGTACTGAAGGGACAAGCTTTATATGACTTCTAAACTCATAGAAAGAAATTAATAAATTACTAGAACTATCTAGAAAGGCAGCCTTATTATTATACCATCATTATTCTCATCCTCTCCTTATCTTATGATTATAACTGTATTGCTTGTATCTTACGATTTGTATTGTTTACTTAGAACCTTAGTATGATTTATGTTGATTGCTTATTTAGTATCCATGACTATCAGTAAGTGTTATATCTAATGTTTTATGATGGATGTATTTTTACAATGACTATGATAATCATCTATCAATATTGTTGTATATACACTGAGAACTTATGCACCGGAGACAAATTCCTTGTGTGTCTAATCATACTTGGCCAATACAGAATTCTAATTCTAATATGAACCATATATAGATTATTTCACATTAATATTATTCTAATTCTTTTTTCTACTTTTTGGTGTTATACTTTCCCACATTTTGAAAAGTTCATGTCAACAGTGATTCATTTAACAACTGCGGCAAGAAAGTTTGTAAAATGAGGCAAAACTCACTTAATAATTGTCTCACTTAGCAACAGAAATTTTGGGCTTAATTGAGGTCATAAGTTGAAGACTAGCTATACAATGGCATCCATAATCAGTACCAAGAAGCTTGTTTCATGTGCCCTTCTTATTTGAATCTAAAATAGCAATGGTACAGCCCAAAATATCAGTTCTTGTATCTGTACAAAGGAAAATATTAGAATTTATTATATTTACAGGAATTTAGAGAGAGAACAGAGGCACACCCATAATACTAACAAGAGGGTGACTGCCTCGCAATATCTTAAAAACATCCAACTGGCCACAATGTGAAACACCACGCTGGAGTAGACAGCATTTGGTTTAATCCAGAATAATGTTTTAAAGGAACATTCTTAGAATTTCAGTTGCCATTTTTATTCCGTCAAAAGGTATTAGCCATTAATGACTATGCGTGGTGCATTTCCAATCTTATGGAATTGGCAAAGTCCTTAAGGGAGCTATTCTAGTTTTGCAGATTTTGCTTTCCTTCCTTCGCTCAACTACATTTGTTGCTTGACTCAATTACATACTTTTTCAACCTTTGCTAAGCATAATTCTGCAGCTACGCAGCAATGAGGATGATTATTCTCATTAGCATGGAGAGCCCTCGGTGCCTCTACAGTACTTCACAAACAAAGCCCTCCAGCAGCCTGCCTTCTGCCAACCACTTCCCTGCTGAGGGATCAATATCTCACTGCCCTTATTATTTTAATTTTAATGCCTCATGTGGGGTTTCACAACAGAAATAATTATAAGCTAGTGATGAAAGTATCTTCCTTCCCACAGAGCAAAGAAGACCTTAGGGTTCAATTAAGTGACAAGAGAAAACAATGAAGATGGTACCTTGGATTTGAGCTCCCTCTTTACAACTTTTCTCACTTGTTATTCCTATCTAAATGTAACAGCTTAGGTAACTATACTTAATTGTCACCCAGATGGTGAAATTGCCTTGACATCAACAACAACATCTCTCTCTCTCTCTCTCTCTCTCTCTCTCTCTCTCTCTCTCTCTCTCTCTCTCTCTCTCTCTCTCTCTCTCTCCCTCCCTCCCTCCCTCCCTCCCTCCCTCCCTCCCTCTCTCTCTCTCTCTCTCTCTCTCTCACACACACACACGGAAGGGGACTTCTGGATTAGACCAAAGGCCAACCTAATCCAGCATGCTGCTCCCATGAGGTCTACGTAGAAAACCACAAGCAAAGTATCACAGCAATAAAATTGTTCAATGATGAATAATATTTGGAGTTATACTGTTTAATAACTTTATCTGCCATAACTTAACACCTATTAAAGCTACTCAGGTCAGAGATCATCGGTGTATTTTTTGAAAGTACATCCCATCATTTAGTTGCATACATGTGAAAATATCTGTTTATCTATCATTCTAAATCTTTCATTGTTCAGCTTCACTGGATTAATCTAAGTTCCGATATGTGGATGGAAGGAGGACACTTCCTGTTCATGTTCTCTAAATCATGCATAATTTTATATACTCTTGTGTTTCTCCATATTCAGTTTTTTCAAAATGAAATACTGCTCCTGTATGAGAACTCTTGCTTTTCCTTAATCATTGCCAGACAAGAGATCATTTAAGTTAGGATACTCTCCAAAAAACCCTGTTAGTTCCATTTTTTTAAAAATTTGAAAGAAAGGAATAACAAAATAAGGATACTATGAAAGAAAACCCAAAAATGTGAACACCAACCTTTTAAGAGGTTAAAGAAAAAATGATATGACTTGTAGCTAACTGTTATTCAGGTAGATTCCTGTCAGGATTCTCAACTTTTCCTATCTTGGCCGAAACTGGGTGACAATGTACAAGGTAAATTCCCCACAGAACATTCTTGAATTCTGTGATATGCTGACAGCTTGACACATGGCAGGAAACGGACCTCCAGTATTAAAAGCAGCAGATACCACAACTGCTGTTGAAAAGTTAAAGAGATAATCTGGCAGTTATTCTTCCTCAACTGGCCAAAATAACAGAGAACCAAACAATCATCTAATTTTGTGAAATATTTCTCTTTTGTAACTCAGGCACATTAGTTGGAGAAAAAGGTGCCCAGCAACGATGGGATTCATTTACCTTCCCTACCAGTTTGCAAATGTAAGTGTGCGTACATGCGCACCACCTTCTGCGCATTAGCAGTGCTCATGCATTATGTTGGGGCAGGTGGGCGGAGCCTCTGGCAGCTGCCTCTACCAGTTCACCCGAACTGGAGAGAACCTGCTGAATTCCACCTCTGGTGCACATCTCTTGTCGACTCAAGGACTGCACCAAGTTTTGTGTAGCATACTGAAGATTTCAAAAATGGGTGGTTCCAAGGCCAACTGTTTGTAAGAGGGGGGAGGATAGGGAGCTTTAAAGTTTAAATTGATGTCTTAAGCTTAAAGTATAGACCTTGTTCCTACTATCACACATGCAAACATGTTTGACCCCACCCACTCTTGGACCTGCAACAGAGGAGCTGGTGAATTATGGGTGTTTCTCAGGATATCCTTTTTGCAACTACTATTTTCTTTGGTCCCAAATACCAGCCCTGTGTTATATATGCCTGATGGCAAATTAGTACCAGTTATATTTAAATGGGGGAGGGAGAGCGATGGATCAGTATTCAAAAACACTCAGCTTTTCAGCTAGAAAGCCAACAACTCAAGTTTAAGACCCGAGCACTATGTGACAGGATGAGCTCCTGTTTCTGCTTCATCTCCTACTGACCTAGCAGTTCGAAACATGCAAATATTAATAGTTATTACTTTGGTGGGAAGGTAACAGCGTTCCGTGTACCTTTAGCATGTAGCCCTGCTGGCCACATGATCACGGAAAGTGTCTTCAGAAATGGAGATGAGCACCAGGCCCTACAATCGAATACAACTGGACAGGGAAATCTTTATCTTTAAATGAGGAGAAAATCAATTAGGAAGTATTATTGCTAATAAATTGAGTCAGAAGAAAAAAGACATCTCATTGGCAAAAGGGGACAAGAGACATGTTTTCACAAGAAACTTTTAGGGGGGAAATGTAGCCAGTTACTTAAATTTAACTTAAATATATTCATACATGGAACATGATCTCGTAAACTTTCACGATCTCTGAAGGCCAGAATACTACATAAGATTGGCTTCGTTTTTAAGAATTCAATTATTCCCTAGCTACATGTCTAATGAAAACCAGACTTTATTCTTCCACTGACAAAAATCCAGATAAATAAGTTGCTTTTTGCAACTGAACAGAAATATACTATGTTGTAGAAAGAAATAAGAATTATATCTTCAGTACCATTTTAACAGAACCTTTCATCTGAAGTGGGAGTTTTCCAATCCTTAATAATTCACTATTTATGCCACAAGATGTACTGATGCCCATTAACTGTGTAGAAATAGCATAATATATTGGTGAGAAAAAGTGTATGATCCTTTAGAACTATCTATACTTTTGCATTATTATGACTTACATTATGATCTGAACTTCTTTGAAGTCCTTTAAAGAGATTGAAGTTAAAGAAATAATCATATTGCACTCTACTGTTATGTCTTTATTGAACATAATGAACTAACATTCACTGTTTTGGCTGGAAAAGAAATATAGCTTTTGGATAATCAGCTTTCTTAAGGCAGTAAATTGAGTCAGATGTTCCAATCGATGAGAGGACAATCAGGTAAGAATTTGAGGGGGCCTTTCTTTAAAATAAACACACATTGTTTGCCACCATCAAAACGTGTTCTTCACAACACAGATTTGGGAAAGTCAACCACACATTGGTCAAAAGAGATCTCTGCAAATCTCAGCAAAAGAGTTGTTGATGTTCATGAGTCTGGAAAATATTACATACATGCTACAATACTGTTTTCTCAACAGTCTCAAGGAAGAAATCTTATTTTTGAAGTAATCAAAAAGATTACTATTCTTACCAGTAACTATCAATGCTATCTCCCACCAAGCATTTTTGGTCTTCCTAGATATTTCCACTTTCCAGCAAGTTTTTCTTGTTCCTTGCTGCACCAGCCCTTAGTACTGCACTCTTCCCTACCCTCCTCACAACAGCCATTAAAGACTGCAGCTCTTGTCTGTGATCAGCAATGCTGTGGGTGCAGCAGTTTCTGAAGTAGTAATATGATTTCTTCCCATATCAAGGATCAAGCACATCACTGGGGCTGTGAGGAACAGCCTACTGTGGGAATACTATTACATTAAATCTACTTATGACATCCTTAAATAGAGCCTTATTTTCATAATAGCAGTCATCAATCTTTATATTTATACAATACATCAGGAATGGAAAAGGACAGTGTATGAATAGTTAATCCTACAGCAAGGTCAGATAAGGGGAAGCACCACAGAAATATTAAAAGTGGACCGGAATTTAGAAATCACCACAGAATCTATGTTAATTTATTCCTAGGCAAATACATTGATAGAAATATAATTTTTGTTAAAAGAGTTATGGATAAACTCATATCTCTGTCATGTTTGCAAAAAACAATGACACTCATAGCATTCAGATAACAAAACTATTTTTGTTTTGTTTTGTAAGTGAAATAAGTTTCAGATCTGAATTTTGTTGTAAAATTACTGAGCATTTGAACAAGCATAAAATATTTTACAAAACAGCAAAAATAATTCAAACACAAAACAAATAGCATATTAATTAGTAATCCTGAGTTTTTCATATCTCAGAAACAGGTAGAGTTCCATTTTGAAACACTGCCTGTTTCTGAGTTTAGAAGTCACAATACTCTGTGGGCCATTTTTGTACTTTCAGAATGAATATATCACACTTTATTTCCCCATTAAGCTTGATTGGGAATTTTGGTATAAGATGGGAGGCAATATAAATGTGTTAAAATAAATAAATTCATTTACGTGTTTTGTTAAAAAATAATAATTTCAAAATGTGCTTTTTCTTTATAATATTCCTTTCCTTTACCATCTCCATTATAACTAGCTACTCTTTCATCAAGAATTCCTTCTATATCTATATAGCACCCTTGTCCCACTAATACTTCTTCCATATTTCTGCTTCTTTCCATTCTCATTTACACCTCATCTTCAATTTCTATATTTTGTCTATCAAATTGCTTGCCTCTTTCACTTCATCTTTCCCCCACACCAATGTGTAAAGAGAATCATGTACGAGGCATTCACTAATATAAATTGCTGGAATAGTGGAAAAATGGATTAGGACCTAGCATTTGTTATTGAAAATAATAAATAAGTATTGAAAACTGAGTGATTAAGCCAAGTGGGATGAAGTTAACCTGGTTTGTTTTTCATTGTAACATCAATCCGGGCTAGGGAGATTCATTGTGGTCCAAAATATTATCCCACTTATGACAAAAATCTCTCTATACTGGAACTGGCTACAAAGGGAATAGTGACTAAAGTTTTATATATATATATTACCACTCTTCTACCCCTACTTAACAGGGGTACATGTCAGTTTGATATTGTTTATCTCCAAGGGGATAGTCTATATACCTTTCCTTTTTATGTACCCAGTGTATCACTGCGTTTGCATATGTACATTTTTCAAATTATATATTATGTAAATTGCATTGATATATTTTGGAAAAGAAGGACTAGGGATGATATGGTAGCTGTGTTCCAATATCTAAGGGGCTGCCACAAAGAATACTGGAATTTAAGAAGAGATTGGATAGCCATTGGTCTGAAATAGTATGAGGTTCCCTGCTTGAGCAGGGGGTTGTATTAGAAGACCTCTAAGGTCCTTCCAACTAAGTTATTCTGTTAAAATCTGAAATAAAAATATTAAAACTAATAGTACAGTTTTGATGATAGATAGAGATGGAAACTGTTGTTTGTCTTACCATGTAGTTCAGAATCTAGAAAAGGAAAATTAAGTTAAAGGGCTTAAGTTTATAGATGTTTCTCTCAGGATGGAAAAGATTGTATCTTTTGTATCTTAAAAGCACAAATTTTCTAAGATGCTTGCATCAGGCATATAGTTCTTAGTAAGGGCTTTGTAATGCAAAAACCTTTCTTTGTGAATTTTTACAGGATTCTTGTCATGAGTTCCTTTCCCCCCACTCAAAAATTTTGGGGGACAAAAAGATGTAACTGCACAATGTATTTTGATTAGAAGCACTATGTGTTATGGTATGTATCTGAAATCATTTAATGTCTGAATTTTGCATTTAATCCAGATTCATTTTAAATGAGCTGAGGCTAGTTGTGTCTATGTGAATAGGAAACATGGACCATCAAACTAATATAACTCCCTTTTCTCAAAGAAACATGCCTTTGAAGTAAATTCATCATCAAAAATCCTCTTAAATCCAGGATTATCTTCAGAATCTTCTGAAGTGGCTACTTAATAATCCAATGATATATAAGGATTAAGATTTCAATCCAAAATAAACTTAACTGGGTAAATTTTAGTGAACTCAGTATAATTTATTTCTGAGAAAGCAGACTTAAAACTGTACTGTTTTTTACAAACACAATTTTAGAAGTCCCATTGTCTGTGATGTATTGTTTTTCTTTATTGGTTACATTCATATCCTGCCTCTCTCCCAGGCCCTGAGAGAATTGTGCATGGTTTTCCTTTCTCCAACTTTTCCTCACAGTTATTCTGAGGGATTCATTAGACCAGGGGTCGGCAAACTTAAACACTCAAAAGTGTCATTTGGACCCGTTTCCCACAGAAAAGAAAACACTGGGAGCCACAAAGGTCCTAATTGGAAGCCCCCTGTTCAATTATGGAGCTGACTGGAAGTTCAGTTCCCCCACCATAGAGTCTCCTCCTAGCACAGCGTACTTTTTCCTCTACTTGTCATAACAGAAAGCCCTATCAATTGTGAAGACAACTGGAATACCCTCCCGTTGCCATAAAGTCTTCTCCTGGTGCACTGTGCTTCTCTTTCTCCCCCCACCAGAAGCACTTCTCAAAATTGTGGCACTGACCGGTGACGGAGCCACAGCAGAGGGAGGACAGAGCCACATGCAGCTCCAGAGCCGTAGTTTGCTGACCCCTGCATTAGACTGAACAATAATGGCAATGACTGATCCAAAGTTGCCCTGTGCACTTTTATAATTGAGATTAGACTTTTGAATCAGGATATCTTACTCTAACCGTTTAATCATTATATCATACTTCTTCAACAATAAACAAATATAAAAATTCCTTTGGGTTGAGTCAACCTCTAATGACTTTA